>NC_056506.1:45353372-45374486 GCF_014905685.2 Nematolebias whitei | reverse complement strand
GATTGATTGATTGATTGATTGATTGATTGATTGATTGATTGATTGATTGATTGATTGATTGATTGATTGATTGATTGATTGATGGATTGATTGATTTTCATGAATTAATTAGTAGATGCCAAGACAGATCGATACTGGAAAGTCCTGCCAGTCAGGCATGGGGGGGGAGGGGGCCATGTGTGTGGGGTGGGGGTGAGAACATCTGGATGACACTTAAAACGGCAGGAAAAGCCTTTTTGTCGACTGCTAAGAGCATAAACTGTTTTCATGATGGACGAGGTTTTCTCACAGGGTGGTGTCTCTGGGTTGTGACTGTTGGGAACTAGTTATAATAGTTGGGAACTAGTTAAAACTTTTGGGAACTAGTTAAAACTGATGGCTTGTTAAAACAGTTGGAAACTAGTTAAGGCTGTTGGGGACTAGTTAAGACAGTTGGAGACTAGTTAAGACTGTTGATGACTAGTTAAAACTGTTGGGAACTAGTTAATACTGTTGGGAATTGGTTAACACAGTTGGGACTGGTTAAGACTGTTGGGGACTAGTTAAACTTTTTGTGATTAGTTAAGACTGTTGGGAATTGGTTAACACTGTTGGGACTAGTTGAGACTGTTGATGACTAGTTAAGACTGTTGGAAACTAGTTATGATAGTTGGGAACTAGTTAACACTTTTGGGGACTAGTTAAGACTGATGACTTGTTAAAACAGTTGGAAACTAGTTAAGGCTGTTGGGGACTAGTTAAGATGGTTTGAGACTAGTTAAGACTGTTGATGACTAGTTAAAACTGTTGGGAACTAGTTAATACTGTTGGGAATTGGTTAACGCAGTTGGGACTAGTTAAGACTGTTGTTGACTAGTTAAAATGTTGGAAACTAGTTATGACATTTGGGAACTTGTTGACACTGTTGGGGACTAGTTAAGACTGATAACTCGTTAAAACTGTTGGAAACTGGTTAAGGCTGTTGGGGGCTAGTTAAGACTGTTGGAGACTAGTTAAATTTTTTGAAGACTAGTTAAAACTGTTGGGAACTAGTTAACACTGTTGGGGACTAGTTAAGAGTTGACTAATTAAAACTGTTGGAAACTAGTTAAGACTGTTGGGAATTGGTTAACACTGTTGGGACTAGTTGAGACTGTTCATGAGTAGTTAAAACTGTTAGGAACTAGTTAAGACCGTTGATGACTAGTTGACGACTCAAAATAACAGTTTCAGTTGCACTCTTGCTAAATTCCATATTGAAACCAAGTGATCAACTGTTTGTTTGGCCCAATTTTTGAAAATCTTGTACTTGCATGTGCACACTTTGTAAAAGACTGTGCACATTAACTCAGCAACGGTTTCCAGGATCATGAGTTTATGCATTAAAGTACTCTTTTGAAGTAAAGTAATGATCACTGCTGATCGGCATGATTAGACGTGCACATTCAGGGCTGTGGCCTCAGATGTTTTCTATTGTGAGGACTTCTTAAAACACATGTAGCTCTCCAGAATTACAGAAACTAAACTGAGAATGATTGGAAACAGGTTTGAAAAGCCCACAACACAATTTGCACCCAACTTAGAGTTTCCCTCACAAACGCTATTTGTTAACTGGTCACCAGTGAGATGCTGGGTTTGATGCTAAGTGTACAGAAGTTATAAATGATGGACATAAATATGAGATCTGCTCATAAACGGAGCCAAAGCCGGTGGTTTAGTCCTCTGATGGAGGAGAAATGCACAACCAGGCACAGCTTCACAGTGAGACAGGTTATCTGACTCGGTGTCAGACTATTTCAATAATGTCTGATTCTATCTTGGAAAAAAATCAATATAAATTAAAAGTTTATGTACTCGGCCCAAAGTTGTCCTCGGTGACGTGCAAACTCTGACTGACGATCCATCTCTGTCCTGATAAATCAAAGGCCGCTCTCGGATCGTTTCATACTCCCAACGTTGCGCTGGCTTGAATTTAGAGTGAAGACGCGTTAATTTCATTTGGGAATCGAGACGGAGCGTCGGCCGCATTTAAATGTAGCTGCCACGTCTCATCTTCTGACGGCGCTCGCGATTAAAAACCGAACTCGACCTCGTTCGAGTTGGATGGAGTTGAGAGAACCTGAGAACGTGCTGGACGCAGTCGGCTTCAGGCCGGGTATCAAAGCTTTACCTTGATCCTGTCATGTTTCATTGTTTTCCTCCTCACTGTGCCACCCTGCTGCTCCAACATCATTTACTGTCTGCCCCCCCCCCCCCCCTTCCCCCCGCCACCTCAAAGGCCTGATAAATGAACACAACCTCCCTGTTTTAGTCGGCAGCTCGGAGTCACCGACTTCAAAGCCGGGGATATGAATAATCAAACCGTTATTTTTAGCTTTTCCTCTTCGTGGTACTGACCTGACTTCATGATCTTTCTCCTCCCTCCATCCTGCTTCTCTTTCATACAAACTCCCTCTCTCCCGTCTGAACATTCCTCCTCCTCTCATTCTCTGCAGATCGCCGATTTGTACAAGAAGCAGCAGCAGATTCAGAATCAAGGAGACAAAGCGGACCCAGAGGACTACTACTGATAATCTGCAGCCGTCAGCAGGGATTGATAAATAATGGGAATTTAGCAAATGTCATTATAATTGTAAATATATTCTCCTTTTTTTTTTGTATTGTTGAAAGAAAATAAAGGCTCTTGCCAGTTTTAAGCATCCTGTAATTTGTTATCGATTTATCGAAGCCGCTCCTTCACTATATTTTCCCCCTTTGAGAGCCTGAACTGTGTAAACATCTCCCCACATACGGTGCACGTAATTCCCTAAAACGTCATCGATTCTGCAGTTGCTGCGTACCTGCTGCTCGTAGATCTGCATCAGAAATTCGCTGTGCAAAAAATTAAACACCGTTTAAACGTGCAGGTGCAATACCAGTTCCTTTAAGTGGCCCTGCTGCAGCTCGAGCACCCCGTTCAGTTGGGCATGGGGAGGACAAGCCAAGGAGACTGCTGGCTGCCTGCAACGATTTTAGGACTGGAAATAGATGACGAGTTGACAGTTGCTCAAACAGCAGGACAAAAAAACTCAGAACCGCGAGCTTGCATTAGATTAGACGAAATCTACTAACTGTCCAAACTGGATCAATCAGAGATATGAGGAAGAAGGGAAGGCCGGGGGCAGCTGTACAGCCAAGGACGTGCGATTGTGGTGTGGAACAGAGTGTTGAGTTCTCTGAAGATATAAAGGAGGTGCTTGTGGCAGATTGAGCCACGTTTTGTGGTTGTTTTAGTTGTTTTTTTTGTTGCACTTCAGAATGCCTTTAAATGTAAAACAAGCTGCTGTAGGAAATGATTGGAGTTGTGTAACCTTCAGGTGCACGTGCAAAGACAACAGCTGCACGTGAAGCAGAGAGGAAGTGTTTGAGTGCAAATAAATCAAGTTTCTTATTGACCAACATGGAAGTTGTCCCGGCAAATCATGTCTGATTTTAACACGTTTGTTTCCAGATTAATTTCAATCCTTTAATCTGATGATCATTCTTTTAGTCTTGTGAATTTGCCGCTTCCTGTATGGAACCATTTTAATACCAAATGCAACAAAATAAAGGCCGATCAATTATACAAATGCACCATTTCTGCTCTTCACAGATTGAGGCCGTGTCGACAGTAATAAGGGTGTTGAGCCGGTTTGTTGAGATTGAGAAGGAGCTCATTTAAAAGGCAAAGCTACCGATTTACTGGTCCAACTATGTTCCAACTCGCCTACGGTCAAAAGATATGGATCTTGACGGAATAAGATCCTAGATACAAGAAGCTGATTACGGGCTCATGCTTGAGATCTATCTATTCATCTATTTCCTTCCACTTGTACCATACCATACCACTTTATTTATAAAGCACTTAAAACAGCAGCAAGGCCATCCAAAGTGTTGTACAGGAAAAACGAGCAAAGGGCACAGGACAAAAACAGATTCAAATGGAAAAAGATAATAATTAAAAAGCTAACATTGTAGAGTACAGACGGGATTAAAAACAAGTTAAGCCAGGGAATAAAAGTGTTTTTTTAAGTGAGACTTAAAAACAGCGAGAGTGGGAGCCTGCCTGACGTGTAGTGGTAAATCATTCCACAGTCTTGGACCTGCAACAGAGAAGGCCCTGTCACCTCTGAGTTTGAGACTGGTTCCTGGAATCACAAGGAGCATCTGGTCTGTGGGACATATGGCTGCAGCTGATCAGCAAGATAGGAGGAGGCAGAGCTGTTCAGAGATTTGAAAACATACAGAAGGATTTTGAACTGAATTCGAAAGTGAACCGGGAGCCAGTGCAGGGAGGCCAGAACTGGTGTAATGTGCTCTCTTTTGCCTGTACCCATTAAAAATCAGGCTGCAGCATTTTGGACCAGCTGTAATCGTATGATGGAGGTCTGATTGATTCCCAAAAGAAGTGCATTGCTGTAATCAAGCCTGGATGTTATGAATGCATTTATTACAGTCTCAAGGTTATTTTTGGACAGTATGGGCTTCAGTTTAGACAGCTGCCTCAGCTGAAAAAAAAACAGGATTTAACATCATGTTTACATGATTAAGTTTCATGGAAGGGTCTATTATCACTCCAAGATTTGTGACTCTTTGTTTCTCTAACAGGGTTAGAGAGGAGAGGTCGACGCAGTGGTTCTTGATCTTACCATTAGGAGGAAACCGCATGATTTCAGTCTTCTTCTCATTGAAACTTAAGAAGTTTAAAGCCATCCAGTCCCTGATGTCAACCAGGCAGTCAAGAAGAGGTTGAATAGAACATGCACCAGTGTGCTTCAGAGGGAAGTAAATTTGACAGCCATCGGTGTAGAAATGAAAGGGAATGTTATGTTTATGGAAAGTGGAACCTGGTGGCAGCAGGTATAAAGAAAAGAGAAGAGGACCGAGGATGGACCCCTGCGGTATGCCCCATTGAAGAGCTGCTTAAATGAGGTCAACATGGGGCAATGAGTCTAGATGATTAATCCAGAACCCTCACCCCAGCAGCTCCTCTTGAGGGATCCCAAAGTAGAATAAAAGATCCCTGAAGCAAGTTTTAGGCCTTCCCTGGTCTTAAAACACACACACAAGACCATTTTGAACCCATCACTCTATCATCTCTAGAGCAGGTCATGTGCAGTTTGAAACCTTCTGGTTCCCCCTTTGATGTCCCCCCTCGACTACTAAAGGAGGTTTTTCCTACTTTAGGTCCATCCATTCTTGCTATAATAAACAGTAGTTTATCCACTGGTGTGGTGCCAAAAACCTTTAAACATGCTGCCGTCCAGCCTCTCCTGGAAAAAAAAAAAACTTTGACCCCTCAGTCGTTTCCAACTTCAGCCAGCCTGTCTCCAATTTCCCATTTGTTTCTAAAATACTGGAGAAAATAGTTGAGTCCCAGTTGAAGTGCTTCCTGGAGGATCACGCCATCTTAGAGCTATTCCAATCTGGCTTTAAACCTCTCCACAGCACTGAAACTGTCCTGCTGAAGGTCTTTAATGACATCTTCAGATCCACAGATACTGGTGATTCTGTGCTGCTTGTCCTATTGGACCTCACAGCTGCCTTTGACACTATCGACCATGAGATCCTCATTGCTAGGTTGGAGCAGTGGGTGGGCATCACAGGGTCAGCACTCAATTGGTTCGGATCCTACCTCACTGACAGATCCTTTTGTGTCTCCATCAAGGATTTTAGTTCTGCAGCGACAGAGCTTAAATGGGGGGTTCCGCAGGGGTCCATCCTGGGTCCCCTCCTATTCTCTTTATACCTGCTGCCACTTGGTACTATTTTCCAGAATCACAACATACACTTTCACTTTTACGTCGATGATTGTCAAATTTACTTCCCCCTGAGACACAAAGGTACATGCTCTATTCAACTTCTGCTCGACTGCCTGGCTGACATCAGGGACTGGATGGCTTTAAACTTCTTAAGTTTCAATGAAAATAAGTCTGAAGTCATGTTGTTCCCTCCCAATGACACAATCACAAACCACTGCATCGACCTCTCCGCTCTAACCCTGTCAGAAAAACAAAGAGTCACTAATCTGGGAGTGATAATGGACCCTTCCCTGAAACTTAACAATCATGTAAACATGATTGTTAAATCATGTTTCTTCCAACTGAGGCGGCTGTCTAAACTGAAGCCCATATTGTCCAAAAATAACTTGGAGGCAGTAATACATGCATTCATTACATCTAGGCTTGATTACTGCAATTCACTCCTGTTTGGTATCAGTCAGACCTCCATTGCACGACTACAACTGGTCCAGAATGCAGCAGCCCGATTTTTAACCAGTACAGGCAAAAGAGAGCACATTACACCAGTTTTGGCCTCACTGCACTGGTTACCGGTTCACCTTCAAATCCAGTTCAAAATACTCCTGTATGTCTACAAATCACTGAACAGTTTCGCCCCCCACCCCAATCTTTCTGATCTGCTACAACCACATGTCCCACCACGCTCCCTGAGGTCAGCGGACCAGTTGCTCCTCACAGTTCCAGGAACTCGTCTTAAGCGCAAAGGTGACAGGGCCTTCTCTGTATCAGGACCAAGACTTTGGAACGAGTTACCTCTGCTTGTCAGACTGGCCCCCTCCCTCTCGGTTTTCAAATCCTGTTTAAAAACTCACTACTATTCAGTAGCTTTCAACACCAGAGGATCTGTGTTTTGAACCTTGTACGCTCCACACTGGTTTGTCGTCATATTTATTATCTGCATCGTTTTTATGTCCACATTTTTGATTTACTTCATTTTGTAAATTGCTTCGTGTGTTGTCTGTTGTTCTGTCTGTACAGCACTTTGGTTGGCCTTGTAGCTGTTTTAAGTGCTCTATAAATAAAATGGTATGGTATGGTAAAAAGGAGGAATCCAAATCAGATGCTTGAACCAACTCCGTTGACTCCTTTCAGTTGGAGCAGCAGTTGCTCTACTGCAGGAGAGTGTTTAGTGTGTCATGTTGTTTAGTCCCTCAGTGGTTGCCACACATTATCAAATGGTAGTCGTGGTAAATCTGTTTGTGAAAATCTGGACTAGCACTGCTGTTTCCGTGTGTGCAGCTCAGACTTGTTTTGGCTGCTGATGGTCTGTTGCATCAGCAGGAGATGACGCTGAACATAATGAGAAGTAAAAAAACATTTGTTAGTGTTGTTTTCCTGTTTGTGTTGCGTGTGCTCTTGTAGAAGCGCAGATCCAGTCTGCATCATTACGCCACTCGTCTTATCTTTGGGATATTTACATGTAAAAGTCTGCAGCGTGCGGTATAATAATGTCCCTGTTTTCACATGCAGAGTGCTTGGTGTTTCCTGTCCTCAAAGGCATGTTTGTTGTGGTTTCTGTATGTGCACGTGTTCGTGGTGCATGGCCGGTGGTTTGCCTGTTATTTGTGTGTGTGGGCTGAGCTCGGTCTGAGAAAGATGCCATTATCGTCTAATAATGGAAATTCCTAATCCAGTTTTGACTTTCTTTTTTCCTTGTGTCTGTGTTTTTGTTCCTCTTGTTTGGGCTTTAAACGCATCTCCTGTCCCACATGTTCTGACACTCTTCATGAATATCATTATCACTTCTTTTTTTATTCTTTTACACACCCAGGAGGCCTGCTGCTTGTTACCAACATCTGAATTACAAACGGCACTTGTCAGCGGTTCCATCCGTCTGTTTTCTTTACCTGCTTCTCCTTTCCGTGTCGTGGGGAGCTGGTCTCCAGCAGTCGCTGTGTGGGAGGCAGGGGACAACCTGGACAGGACGCAGGGACACACGGAGACAAACGACCATTCTCACCCACACCTGAGGACGAGTTCGTTACGAGCATATGTTTTTGGACAATGGGAGGAAACTGGAGAAAACCCACTTGTGCACAGAGAGAACATGAAACTCCAACCAGATGCGTCTGGTCGCTAAGAGGCAACAGCTCAAACCACTGCCCCACGGTGTCATCAGTTTTCAAAGCTGGCTAGAAACAAAGTGAAAGACAAAAAGAGCTGTGAAAATCAAGCATGAAATATTAAAGGAGTAAATCTAAAAAATTTAATTGCTCTAGTGTTTGCGGTGAGATGCTAAAGTAAACAGCTGATGGTTGAGTGCAGTTGGAGCTCCTTTTGGAGGTGGTTTGAGTGAAGGGGATGTCTTTGGGTGTCCTCGCGTGTCTGCACGTGTGACTGGGTTTTCATCATCCTTGAGCGAACATGCGCGTGTTTGTTTGTGTCGCTGATGTTTACCGAGGGGGGCAGCTGGAGCACTTCGCATGCCTGCAGGACATCGCAGCGCCACGGCCTTCATTTCCATCGGGGTCTCAGCCCGTGTTCGAACAGCTGTGCTGTTAGTTCACATCAAGTCACCTGCTCAGACCTGCACCTGCAGGGGTGGGGGGTGGGGGGGGCTCAGACTTGCCTGCTCGGCTCGTGTGTTTTTCCACATGATAGGCATCGACTGGAGGCTCGCTGTGTTTGAGGCAAACGGAAAATGCCCCCAGAAATAATCTTAATCTGGTGTTGGAGCAGATACAAGCTGAACATGTTTCTGTTTTAGGATGTGTCCACCTTGGAGGGATGATCTGGTGGTTTTTAAAGGGACGTCCTGCCAAATAATTCAGTGGTTTGCATCTTTTCAGCTGTGACATCAGTCGTTGAGTGCTGAGAAAAGAGCAGAACTTGTTCGTGTAGTAAAATAAACTGTTTGATGAAGAATACAAACAAACAGTCATGCAACAGTGTGTCGCTGGGGTGTCCAGTCCTGGCCCTTGAGGGCCACTGTCCTGCATGCTTTGTGCTTGTTCCCTGCTCACCTCTTATTGTTCTGCATGAGTCTGTTAATCACTCACTGATTCAAATCAGTTGGAGCAGAGAAACATCTAAAACATGCAGGATGGTGGCCCTTAAGGACCAGGCTTGGACCGTGATGTACAGTTCAATATTAACTAATGTGGCCTTCTTTCACACCAGGATGTCATTTTTAAGAGTAGTTTAATAAGTCTGAAATAATTATATAAATCTGGCCCTTGTTTGGCTAATCCAGGAGTCTGTAACCTGTGGCTCTTTGGTTCCTCTGCAGCGGCTCTTTCAAGCTTTGACCAAAACTAACATAAAACAGACTTTTATTGGTCGTTATACCCACAACAACAACAAAAAAAAAGAGAAGAGTTTTAGCAGTTTTCCTGTATTTTTCTTTGCAAATATGTGGATGCTAGTACTACTACAGAGTAAATTATACTCACTTTAACTTTATGCTTTATTTCTTCAAAGTAAGATACTCAATTACTCCACTACAAAATAAAAAAAATCACATAACCCTGCACATTTCACTGTTTTAGTTTTTAAAAATTGGTAAAAAAATAATGATTTTTTCTTTTTCTTTACAAAAATCCAGTCTTCTGTGATGGACTGGAGACCTGTCCAGGGTGTCCCCTGACTCTCGCACAGTGGATATGGGCACCAGTGACCCCCATGACCCAAAAAGGAAGAAGCAGGTAAAGGGGATGGATGGATGGAAGAATGGATGGAATCCAGTCTTTTGTCTCAAAATGTAAAAATATCAATAAATGTTAATCATCTGATGTTTTTAGTTTTATAATTTCATGCCTACTGGCCAGAAAAAGCCTCCTCTAACAAACTTCAAGTGGCCCATGGGCCATCAGTTCATAATGACAATTGTAGCAGGTTTTGCTTCTCTGGACACGTTTAATTTAGAGAACGAAGGGGCAGAAATGGCTTTTTTGATCATAAAGGTTGCAGACCCCTGGGCTAGTCTTTAGCCTAGCCTGGATGAAGACCTCTGCCCTTTTCTCCCTAAACCGTCTTCTGTCTGAAGCCACAGATGATAAGATACTGATAAATTTGACAGAAAATCACTTCAGGAATCACCAGACTATCCCTTTAAAGCGGCGTTATGGATTGCGTCTGTCTGCAAAGGAAAAAACGAGGGCAGCTATTAATAAACAGACGAAGCCAGGTTTCACCTTTCTGTCCTTTTGGTTCCTTCGCCCCCCTCCCTCACCCATTTCTCCCACATAAGCTATCTGTCTTTTTCACAATGCCTCTTTCTCCACTCAGAGAACAATGTGTTTGTTCTCCTCCACCTCCTTGCCGTCCCCTCCTTCCCTTCCAATCCCTCCATCCATTTGTTTGGTGCTCTCTGTGACATCTCTGCCATGCCAGGCCATGGGAGGGAGGGCGGGACAGACCCTGCCTTTGTCCCCGGCCGAGCCCACGGAATATCAATAGTGTCGTTCTTGAGCAGGAGCGCCGAGCGTTTGCCAGTAACCTTTCAGATTTGATGATGTCAGGCGCCCTCTTTTTTGGTGGGGGTGGGGGGAGGCCTTTATATGATTTCTCTCATCCTGAAGTTTCCATTTTAGCAGGTTCTGAACATAAAGGACAGGGAGAAACTGTGACTCATCAACACTCTGCAGCTCAGTTTCACTGAAACAAGTCGAGCCGGGCTGCAATGTCTGCAAATGTGAATTATCAAAATAAAGTTGATGCAGTGTAATCGTAACCTATGGAGTGAGCATCGAACGAATGCATTGCCTGCCTGAAGTTTTGAATAAAACTCAAGATTTTTTAGCTCAGAGTACGAGGTTGGTTTGAACCAATTTGGGTTCAGGGACCCCCTCATAACTCTCATGTTTATTAAGTAATTTTCTTCAATTTGTCTATTTAATGCAATGGAAATATTTGTGTAACATAAATACTTAAAACCTGTTCTTAATAGTGTTAATACAATTTTAATACTTCTAAACGTGGGGTATTTTTCATTCAGTACACGCTTAATTAACACTTTTAATTTGTACTTCCAAAAATGACAGTTTTGAGATAATTAACAGAATCAAAAACCACTTTAAAACTTTACCTATTCACGTAATGAACACAAATGTATTGCCACTTCTTCAAATGATTACATAAAACTGAACAGATTCATAACAGCAGTAGTCATGCCAAGTAACGGGGTACTTACTGTTTAAACCAACCGATGCTGGAACGCAAATAGTGGGCGGGGTCTGGGGGGTCCTCCCCAAAAAAATTTTGAATAAAGTAGATGCTATTTCCTGCATTTTGGTGTATTTTAACAGGTTGTTAAACATTTATCTACATGCTTAAAAAAAAAAAAATATATATATATATATATATATGTTTTTTTGGGGGGGGGGGTTGCGCACCCCCAAGCATTGGCTCGCAGACTCTTGGGGATCCAGAAACCCCAGTTTGAGAACTACTGAACTATTAGGTACAACCACACCAAGTTTTAGCTTGATATCTGCAAAACAGAGTTATCCATTTTTGTGCTGGCTAAGGTTGATTGGCTGCGGCTGCCATCTTGAACTGGGTTGACTTCAAAGGTTATTCGTTGTGGATGTTCATCCAATGATTACTTTCCTAAAGATCAACTGTCATGCAGTGGTTCATGCCATGTGTTCTGTTAGAGCTAGAAGTGTGTGTTGGTATGAACTCCGCTGCAACCATGCCAACGTTTAGTTCAATGTCAGTACAATTGTCTGAGTTAGTCATTTTTGTGTTTAAGGTTACTTAGCTGAGGTGGCCATCTTAAATGAGATTGACACCAAAAGTCAACCAGTTCTGAGTGGTTCCTAAAATATTTTACTAACACTGCAAAAGCAACATACGCGGTTGCTGTACCGTCAAGCAGCCGCAGATGAAGTGAACTCTGTGAATTTTCTAAGACGATGCACTTCAGTCGTGTATTTTTGTCGTTAAGCGTTCCCTCCTTCGCTCGGCGGGTTGTCAACCTGTGTTCAATTAGAAAACCTAGATGGCACAGCTTTATTTATGTTTAATCCTGGCTCCCAGCCTCCACTTTAACAGTTTTCTGGCCAATTGCTTTGCACGGCTCATTTGGCTTGTTTGAGTATGGAAATGTCTCATTTGATTATTCGACCCCTGCAGCATAGCGGTTGATTTAGTCATAACCGCTTTCTGATGGGTTTATGATGATGGCAGAGCTTGTTGTTCCCGCTTCGTTTAGGCCCACGCAGAGGCTCGTGCTCCATGGGAGGGGAGAGTGGTTGCAGAGCACACTTCACTGGATCATTGTTGGCGGTCATTAGTTGTGTGACCTTTGTGTGCCTCTCTTTGTGCTTCCCCGTCTTGAGTGGCAGCAGACCCTCGAGCAGCCCCGTCTCTGAAGCGCTCTCTGTGGTAGCCTTCACTCAGCTGTGACCAACGGCACCAAACATCCCAGGAAAAAAACATCAGACGGATGAAGTTGACAGGATTCTCTGACAAGTACAGCTTGAGATGCCTTCTCTGTTTCTGACTGTGTATGATTATTTGTCTGTTAGCAAAATATTTCATGAACCATTTATCTATTATCTTTACCTGCTTCTTCCTTTCTGGGTCGCGGGATCACTGCTGGTGCTCATATCCAGCTGTCACTGTGCGAGAGGCGGGGGACTCCCTGGACGGGTCTCCAGTCCATCACAGGGACACATAGAGACAAACGAGACAAACAACCATTCACTCTCTCTCTCAAACTTAGGGACAATTTAGAGTTACCAATCAGCCTAACATGTATGTTTTTAGTCTGTTGGAGGAAACACCCTGAGAAAATCCATGCATGCACGGAGAGAACGTGCAAACTCTACCCAGAAAGGCCCTCGACCGGGATTCGATTTGGCAACCTTCTTGCTGAGAGGCAACAGCTCCACCAACTTCACCACCGTGCCGCCCTATTTCATGAACCAACGGACAAATTTGAATGAAACTCTCAGGAAGTAATCCAGGGATGAACACAACTAGTTACCTTTTGGAGTCCACTTGATTCAAGATGGCCACTGCAGCCAGCCAACCATTATAAAAAATAAAAACATGTCTAAAGTTCTGTCATTTTTGCAGATATCCAGCTATACTTGTGTGTGGCTGTAGTTGAGACTGATCCCCAACGTATATTCTGAGCACTAACAGTTGATGTGAGATCTGTGTTTAATACTAGCATTACTTATTGGTCAACTTTGCCTGTCTGGTATCAAAGTAGCTCATGAACCACTTGACGGATTTTAATCAAACTTTCTGGAAATAATCATTCGATGTGTCTCTATAAGAATTCAACTTTTGAAGTAATTCAATTGAAGATGGCCGCCGCAGCTAGCTGACCTAATAAAACAGAAAAAAATGGCTATAATTCAGTCAGTTTTAAAGGTATTCTTCCAAAGTTAGGTGCAGCTGAGCATCATTTACAACACGTATGTACTTCATGTGTTACGCATTGTGTGAGATCTTTGCCTAAATCTGTGGCAATAATTGTTGTTAGTTTGTTAGCAAAATATCGCATGAGTGTATTTAAATAAAAATCCCGTGAAGTTATCGGCGTACATCTACAACTAATAAACCTTTGGAGTCAACTCAATTCAAGACTCTGATCAACATTAGCCAACACCAAAGTGGCTGTAACTCCATCAGTTTTGCAGAGACCAAGCTAAATTTGAGGTGGTAGTAGCCGAGAGTCATTCACAACATAGAGGTTGTGCATGATATTTTGAAAGTTTGACTAGATGTTTTGAACATGTAGTAATTTCTCAGCGTGAGATGGAGGTGATTCCTTGAAATAATGTCTGGACTTTTTTTATATTTTTTATCTTTTGCTAATGATTCTGTCAAAGTAAATTCGCTCTGTAGATTTTAACTGATGTTTAATGGCGGGAACTTCATCAGATACAACTGAAAACAAGTTTGATGAAGGCTGACCAGTGAAGAGATTTAATTTGCACGCTGACTTCCCCCCTGAAGTACTTCCCTTCTTAAGACATCTCTAATACCAGCAGCTGATCCATATCGCCACGTCGCATCAGTGGACTCGTATAACTCTGAAAATATTTCCAAATGGATCCAGATTGAATCTCTTATCCGTCTTTTCTTGCTGGTACCTTTCTTCTCCCCCCCCCACCTCCTCTCTGTATTATTTAGCAGCAGATAAGCCCTCCCTCTCTTACCTTAGTGTGCTATATCACTGCCAGCAAGAGAAACAGGCAGGGGTTCGTTCTATATGTGATACAGTTCCTCTCCTGCCAAGCGCAGCCGCTCAGCCATCATTCGGTGCTGACGAGTTTGGGTCCTTGCCATGTTCTGCACCTGCCAGACTCCTAAAGAATCCCCCTGTGTTCCTCTGGGGGCCTCCAGGCAGGATCTGCCACAACTGTTAAGGATGTCGCGATTTAGACATTCAAGCCAAGGCTTAGGCTCCATTGATGGCGCCAACAAGTTGTCAGATGGTCCGTTTTGTTTGGCTGATCCATCAGCGGGGGGTATTTGAGGTGTTGGGATGAATGAGCAGTCGGGGTTTATCACTATCGGCACAAAAATAACGTCTCGGATGTGGAGCAGAGGTAGACATGTTGCTTAACGGTTTGCTGCCGTCGTGCTCAAGTGCGTTTTTTTTGTAGAAGTGATCCTTGAGTTTTAAGCTCAGAAAACTTGAACTTCAATAAAATTAAGGCGAGTGGATGGAGTGGACATCCTTGTTGAGGATGTCTCATTATAGATGAGAGGGAAGAATGAGTCAAATCACGAGTGCATTCAGCTTGTGTGTTTGTTAAAAGCAGAGGAGAACTGCTGCTGGGCTGTAATTTTCTGCATGTATTACTTTGCCAGCAGCTAAATGAATGCATATTTATGATGTGTGACATAATGATGAAATGAAGCCTTCAGAAATGAGTCTTATTTTCTAGAAATTCCTCTGCTCGCTCTCACCTCTATTTAATATAAAACGTCCATCTTTCTGCGATTGCTCTCCTTATGAATCTTTGCATCTTGTTTTCATCTCAGCCCATCTACATATACCAACAAAGACAAATTTGCACAACAATAAAAAAAAAAAAAAATTGCAACTGGTGTGACTGGAGCCATAAAGCTCCAGTGTTGTCTCAACAGTCCGAGAAGCTTCTCACAGAAACTTTGGGGCTTGTCAGCATTTTCACAAATTCCAGCCTGGCTTTTTAGTGTTTTTCTGAGAATAGTGGAGCTTCGTGGTTCTTTATCTATGGAGCCCAACACAATTCAAAATGTGACTGATGGTGCGATCAGAAAGTGATGTAATTTGACCTTAGAGTTCAGCTTAAATGGTTTGAATAGTTTCTTTGGCTCTTTTTCTAACATCAAACCTTCTGATCAACCTGGAGTCGCATGCCTTTTTGCAGCCACACCCTGGGAGGTTGGCCACAATCCTATAAACGTTTATTCTTTCTGTTTATATTGGCAACTGTGGTAACAGGAACATGAAGCTGCTTGGAGATGATTTTGTGGACATAGTCTTTCTGAGCTCTTTGGACAGCGCTCTCCTGAGCTTTATCCGTTTTACATTCATGCCACTTTGCTATTGGTAAGTGCGGCTCCACGCTGCTCTCCTCTGCCCCGTTCTTCTCAGGTGTAGGTGATTTGCAACTACGACTTGTTTTTCTGCTCTGTGGTCAGGATCGTCAATGCAAAGTGGGTGGGATCGTAACAGGTCATGTATTCAAGCCACTCCGCCCATTGCGGTCCTTAATCGCCCTATAATCATACTTGACTACCTTTAGTTTATCTCGGCACTGCTTATAAGTCTGGGTGTAGCCATGCTTCACCATCAGCTCTGATATCTCTCAGTAAATGCACTCATTTCTTGCAGCGCTGTTCGTCAACACAATGAGGAAGTGGTGGTTCAGATGTATTTTGCGGTTTTGCTGGGCGGGTCATCTAGTGATGTAGCTCCGCTGGCCAATCGACGACCTCTGTCTGCTTGTGTCAAAATCGACCCCTCGAAGCAGCCTGCTTGGAACCACAAACAAGGTGGTCCCATAAACTGAGTTGAGTGGGGTAGATACAGACAGTAATGGACTGCACTGTTCTTATATAGCACCTTTCTATCTGATCAAGACACTCAAAGTGCTTTACAACACAATCTGTACCTCATTTACCCATTCATACAGCACTCTACTAGATCTCTACAAAGCTAATTGAACAAATCATTCTAAAGAGACTAATCAGTGCTTCATCACATTCATACACCGATGGGACACACATTGGAGGCAATGAGGGTTTCAGTGTCTTGCCCAGGGACGCTTCGGCATGTGACTGCTGGTGGATTCGAACCTCCAACTCTTGCACTGGAGAACGACTGCTCTAACCACTCAACCACAGCCGACAGTGGAGGCCCTTAACTGGTGCCGTCTTGTGCTGAGCCGAGGAGTTGAGACGGTGGCAAAGCGTCATCAGTGTGGTCACATGACTCCAAACTACCCAGTGTCATGTTTACTTCCTTTATGAGGCTGAATGGCTGATTAAAAGCTCAAAGGCACCTTCAGTACTGACAATATACTGACAATACTGACTTATACCCGCATCTCTCTTTTAAGCTCCATCTGGAAAACCTAGTAAAGAAACTGAAAGTTAAACTGGGTTTCTTTTTCAGAAACAGATCCTGTCTAACTCTGGATGCTAGGAAACGCCTTGTATCTGTGACTTTCCTTCCCTCCATTGATTACGGTGACATTATTTACATGAACGCTCCTACAAGAAACCTGCAGATGTTGGATGCTGTCTATCATGGTGCACTAAGATTCATAACTGGCTGTGATTATCGTACCCACCACTGCACCCAGTATTCACTGGTTAACTGGACATCATTAACTTCACGCAGACTCTCTCACTGGTACATTTTAATCTTTAAATCACTTCTTGGTCTGTTGCCTTCATACATCTCTTCCTACTTGTCTCTGCATGAGTGCAGCTACAGCGTGCGCTCTCAGGACATCATTACCTGCAGTGTTCCCTCAATGAGGACTGAACTAGGCAAAAGGGCCTTCTCCTACTCCGCTCCTGTTTCCTGGAATATCTTACATAAAGACCTGAAGCTCTCGACCTTGACCTCTCTAATTGGCTTTAAGAATCTGTTGGACTCCTGGCAGGGACCAATGCAGACATGTTCCTGTTTATAGTTTTCTACATTCGCCTTAGAATCTAGCAGTTTTTGTTACTTTTTTTTTTGCAATCTTATTTTAATTTGTATAAAACAAAATTTAAAAAATCTGTATACCTTTTTATAATTGTCAATTGTTGTTGCTGTTGTCATCACTCTTTGTGGAAATCAGGTCTCTCTTGTAAATGAGTCCTCGAGGCTCAATGGGATTTACCTGTCTAAATAAAGGTTGAATGAATGAAAGAAAAATACTAATTAAAGTCAAACACTTAGTTTGAAACTTGATTAAAATACAAGGTTTAATATTCTCCTTAAGGTGACTAACCAATCTGTCCATATTATTTTAGCATATCATTGTACTACCCTAATTCCAAAAAAGTTGGGATGTTGTGTAAAATGTAAATAATCGCAGAATGCAATGATTTACAAATCTCATAAAACCATATTTTAGGCACAACGGAGCAAACTAACTGTATCCGATATTTAAGGAGAGACTGACATGTGATTTTTATATCATCGCATTTATTTTTATTTTGCACAGCGAGCCGGCTTTGGTAGCTTCATGGTCGATGTTTTGTAATCCTGAGGTTGTGGGTTTGAGTCCAGGTTGTGTCAGGAAGGGCATCGATCGTAAAACAAATTGATAAATCTTTCATGCGAGTTCACTCGCTTTGGCGACCCCTGAAGGGAGCATCCAAAAGAAAGTTTTTACACGATGTCCCAACTTTTTTCTGAATTAGAGCAGTAAGGCCATGCATACAAATAATCGCTTTTAACTGAATCACGTTTCATGAGAAATGAAGCATCGTTTCAAGGCCACTAACACGTTTATCCACATCTGTACCGCCTGCAGCTGCTTTGCTCTTGTCTTGTCCTCATATCAACCCATCTGTATGTACGGGCTCTCCTGCTCCCTGTCTGTGCTGTAAAGTGAGAAGTGGGCGCTGCTCCCTGAATGCACCGCTTTGTCTTAATAAGAGGAGGCAACGAGGCCGAGGAGAGCGAAAACGAGACGAAGAAAGCGCCATTGACAAACAAGCAAACACGAGTCAGCCCCTGTCCCCCCCTCGCCCCATTGTCTCAGAGAGCTGGACGCCAAAAGGAGGACAGGAATCTAAAGAGGAGGACAAGGAGCGAAGAGTCGGGGCTTTGTTTGGGCCGCTGGACTCGGAGACAGTCAAAGTGCACGCGTGGGGGAGGAGGGGTGAGACACGGAGGGATGGAGGAGAGGGCTCGGAGCTGACCTCGTGCAGGATCTCCTTCATCCTCACTGTAAACAGAGTCCTCATTTCCTCATGTGATGCTTACATATGATGACACACGTGTCCATGTGGTCATGATTCCAGCCCACCTGTTAACCTGCCGTCCCGCTCGACTCGGTCGCAGCAGCTCAGGGTTTCAGCAGAGTTTGAAGATTCGCCCCAAGTTGCTCGTTGTTCACAAAATTAATTCACTGCAGCAACACAGGTGCCTTTTGCTCCCACTTCAAAGGATAACTGTGTGAATTTGTCCCAACGAGGGGAGAGGGAGAGGTGGTGGGGAGGGTGAGGAATGGGTCGGGCCGGGGCCTGGTTGAGGGGTGTGGTTGGGTATAAACCAGGGGACAGTGGCGTTTCTGTTGTTGTCCCATTCCCCTGCGCTCTTCTTTGTTTGGGTTTTCCTTCTCCTCAGAGCTCCCTGTCCCTGCAGAGTGGGACCCGTCCTCTACTGAGACAGAGCACTGTCCAATCTGCGGCGTCCATCTATTGGGAGCTCCACAGAAACCAGTAACCATGCTGACGGTTTTGGCGCTGGCGTCCGTTGTCCTCCTGGGAATAGGTAAAAAAAAAAACTAAACTTCTTTTTTTTTTTTTTTAGTTCGTCTGTTTCCAGTTTGATGAAAGTTCAAAAATCTTGCATCTGTTAAAAGCTCGTTATCTTTCTTCGGACGCGGGGGTTAAAGGTTAAAGAAGGATTTGAACAAGAGGTTTTTATTTCTTTATTTGATTACCTGATGAAAATAAAGCTTTGGAGCTGATTTAAACCGTCCCTCTGCAGCTGATTTATACTTAACTAAAGCCTTTAATTGCGTCTTGACATTTGCTGCATCGATTCCATGTAAAATGGACTCTGCTCGTTTTTACAGTGTCATAAACGGCCCTTCAACGTGCACTGAGTTGTGTTTCCATAAAGCAGGTGTCTCCGAGCCTGGAAAGTAAAGGGAACTAATATTTTGACTTTCAAGCTGAGGTTTAGCTGTCGAACACTTTTTTTTTTCTCCCACACCTCCCTCCTGTCAGATATTTGTGGATTTTTTTGTCAGGATTTTAATTAAAAGCGTCAAGCGTGGTTTCATTGACGAGCGGTGCGGGGGCTTTGCTGTATCGCTGGAAGGATGCTTGCAAGAGGAAGCTGCGAACTTTACTGTGTGGGTGTCGAGGAGGCTGTGACCTGCAGATACTCACCCACATGTCGTCCAAGAATGGCGGGGCACGGCTTCTCCCTGCAGGCTCTGCTGGTTGTTTGACATGCTGGGGTCAAGGGAAGTAAAATATTGATTTTCTTTTTTCAGCCGAAACCAAATTAGCATTGATCATTAAATATCACCGGAGCATAAACAGTGCAGACGGTTAGGCCCACATCACCCTTACTAATGGAGAAAATGATATTCCCCTTTGCTTTTACAGACTCGCCCATATTCCAGTAATTACCGAGCATGTGAGCGAATCGATGCTGGCTTTGACACCACTGAATGTACAGTCAGTCAATCTGCATGCATACGTAATTATTTGGGATTTACGTTACAGATTTCAAAGGAGCGCACTAATGAATGTTGTTGAGCGTCAGTTATAGTGGGGATTAAAAATCGGCAGAAACTGCAGCAATCGGAGGATCAGTGCACGTGCACACCCATCAGAACTGTTCAAACAGGTTCTGCCCGCTCATTTAGGCTGCTCTGCAAACGCTCGTTTGTTTGCTGACTGGCATTAAAGTCTGACGACGTGTGTTTGGATTATGGAGCAGAGTGTGATGTGAATGTGAAACGTTTGGATGTTGGTTAAATGGACCTGATTTGTGTCTCCCAGTGCCGGAGCAGTCCCAGGCCATCACTATTTACACCGGCTGGGAGCGCCACGCCCTGGTGGGCTCTGACATCAGGCTCTCCTGCTCCTTCTTCTCCTGGCGCTGGATCTCGGATGACGTCACCTTCTCCTGGACGTACAGGCCCGACGGCTCCCGGGACAGCATCTCTGTAAATAACTCTCTCACGCACACACGGCTTGCTGTGTTCTCTCACTCTGAAGAGTTTTTGAACTTTTACTTCCTGAAAAGCGTTGACGCTTGGTTCACTCTGGCTGCCTTCATCAGCGTTTTTTTTTCCTCCAACTGCAGCTGTTTCATTAAAGGAGCTCTGATAAATCACTGCACGCCACACGTCCAGAAGCCCACCGCTCACATAGATGGAAACAGTTTGTGGCATGGAGCGTTTATCAGCTGAGACGCCCTCACAGAAAGCCAAGTAGAAAGCTTCCTCTCCCATTTTCTCCTTTTTCGCCCAAATTGGTATGGGGTGCCGTTTAAGTTACACAGGCAAAAATTAACAGCAATTTTTTGGTTTATTTAACCTTTATTAAGAAAAAAAATGTTTTTTCTAAGTCATATTTTCACCATGTTATTCATACATTTATAAACGTCATACTTTCAAACTAAATATTTAATTTACAAGCTAAATATTTAGTTTACAAACTAAATACTTAACTTGCAAGTTAAATGTTTAGTTAGTAAACTGAATATTTAGGTGTAAATTAAATATGTAATTTCCAAACTAAACAGCTAAACATTTAATTCCTACACTCGGTATTTAATTTGCTAACTAAATATTTAACGCTCACCTAAATATTTAACTTTTAAGCTAAATATTTAGCTTGCAAGTTAAATATTTAGATGAGAGTTAAATATTTAGTTAGCAAATTAAATACTGAGTGTAGGAATTAAATGTTTAGCTTAGAAATTAAATGTTTATTTTGGAAATTAAATATATAGTTTGGGCAATAAATATTTAGTTTGGAATTTAAATGTTTAGTTTTGAAAATAAAGATTTAGCTTGGAAATTAAATATTTAAATTACACCTAAATATTTAGTTTACTAACTAAATATGTTACTTGCAAGTTAAGTATTTAGTTTGTAAACTAAATATTAGCTTGTAGTTTAAATATTTAGACGAGAGTTAAATATTTAGTTAGCAAATTAAATAC
>NC_056506.1:45336929-45353362 GCF_014905685.2 Nematolebias whitei | reverse complement strand
ATTTAGCTTGGAAATTAAATATTTAAATTACACCTAAATATTTAGTTTACTAACTAAATATGTAACTTGCAAGTTAAGTATTTAGGTTGTAAACTAAATATTTAGCTTGTAAATTAAATATTTAGTTTGGTAATATGACATTTATAAATGTATCGTATGAAAAACATGGTGAAAATATGACTTTGAAAAAAAAAAACCTTTTTTTTTCTTATTAAAGGATAATTAAACCAAAATATTGCTGTTAATTTTTGACTGTGTAACTTTACAAATGGCGCCCCATAATTTCGAGTCCTGTGTTTTGTTCTCCCACTTGACGCCGACGTTTTCGTTTGGAAATCTCGACTTACAAAACGCGTTTCATGTTTTCTGTGAATCTGTGCTTGGTTGTCACCCCCTCTGCCACTGCCAGGCACAAACACGAGCACAGTTTTATTGAAGTGGTATAATTTTATGCAGAAAGGGCTTTTTGTGTATGATTTAAAAAAAAAAAAAAAAAAGCTGCCAGATTTAAAACGTTAAGTAAAAAGATCCCAAGTTGTTCAAAAGAAATCCAAGTACCTATTGATCCATTACCTGAAGAAACTTTGTGTCTTTGCTCCTGCAGCCTCCTGCTCTTTAATTTCACCCCCCCTGCTCTTATCGCCTGGACATCTCTCTAATCTCTCTATCTCCCCATCCTGACTGTGCCTCCCTCTGTCCACCTCACCTAATCTTCTCCTCCCCAGCCCTACGCCCCCCCCCATCTCATTATGTCCTCCTCTCTCTCTCATCCGTCGCCCCTGCAGTGCCCTAACTTTGAAACCAGACTTTTCTCCTCCTGCTTATCTTCAGTCGCTCATTTCTGTCCCTGCCTGGACCGAGTTTCATCATCTGTCTGTTTTCATGCTGCTTTAGTCTGATTGGCTTCTTTTTTTTTTTTGAAGGGTCGTATTGGATTTCTGACGTTAAGGTGTGGCATCAAAATGAGTAAACGAATCGTTAGGGTTTTTTTTAATGAATTTGCTAAGCTTAGAAGTTAAAAATAAACTCATTTACTGTGAGAAAACCACTGAAATAATTGTGCAGAATTACTGTAATTGCAGCGGCATCAGGTAATTTAGAAAGGTTAGAGCGACGGGAAAGGGGAGCAAATCTAAATCTAATTTAATTCAATTTCAATTCAGTTTGTTTCTATAGCACCAAGTCACAACAGAAGTCGTCTCAGGGCACTGAACAGAAACATTCATATATAAAAAATAATAAATTAACACTATTTATTTGAAGAGCAGACTGCTTTGAGTTTAACTCCATCACAGAACTCTCAACTTGAGCGAGCATGAAGGCGACAGTGGAAAGGAAACACTCCCTCATGAGGAAGAAACCTTTAGCAGAACCAGGCTCAGGACAAGCGGACCATCTGCTTCGACCGGCTGGGTTTGAGAGGAACAGATACACAATGGCAGGACAACAATCACAAGTTAAGATGGAAATAACATCAAATGAAAACTATTCAATTTTAGTAATTAATTTAAGGAAATGAGGTCAATTTGTCCTCTAGTAGTCTAAACCTATAGCAGCATAACAAGCCAACCCTAACTGTAGGATTAATCAAAAAGTAAAGTCTTAAAACTGGACAACGTGTCAGCCTCATGGACAGAAACTGGAAGCTGGTTCCACAAGAGAGGAGCCTGAGAACTGGAAGATCTTCCTCCCATTCTGCTTTTGGAAACTCTAGGAACCACGAGTAAGCCTGCAGTCTGAGAGCGAAGTGCTCTGTTGGGAAAATGTGGAACAAGATATCAAATATAAGATGGAGCTAGGTCGTTGAGAGCTTTGTAGGTTAGAAGTAAGATTTTGAATTCTATTCTGGATTTAACAGGGAGCCAGTGGAGAGAAGCTAAAACTGGAGAGATATGATCTCTCCCACTAACTCCAGTTAAGACTCTGGCAGCAGCATTTTGGGTAATGGATGCATGGATGAATTTGCTAAGCTTAGAAGTTTAAAATAAACTCCTTTATTGTGAGAAAACCACTGAAATAATTGTGCAGAATTACCGTAATTGCAGCGGCATCATGTAATTTAGAAAGGTTAGATTAACAGAAAATCTCAATCTAATTCCCAAACCTGTGTTCAGATTATGAACCTTTCAGGAGTGCTGAGCTGTTGGATCCTTGTAAACTGGTAGAAATGAACCATTTCAAGGAGCTTGGAGGGTAAAACTGTAGCATCTATTATGTCATCCACACTAAACTCAGCTACTGAGCAAACAATGGGTTAATTTAAAGTAACGTCAAAACAACGTTCATAAAAAAAAAAAAACGAGTTTCTGATTTTGGAAAAGTCGGAAAAAAATGTGCAAAATGACAAAACGGAAAGAAAAAGCTAAATGCGACAATTTGCACATCTCATAACTCGTACTATGTTCACAGTTGATCAAACACGGGGCATGAACTGAAAAAAATCTTCTAAGTTTTAGAAGAAAAAAATGTAATTTTGAATTTGAGGAAAGCAACAGATGCTTTGAAACTGTGAAACGTCCCCTCTTCTTTTAACAGTCAGTAAACCGAGGAGACCAGCTGATGGAGGATTTTTCCACTAAATCATTTCATTTGGTGAGAGCTCTGGACTGCAGGCAGACCAGTTCATCACCAGTACTTTTTCTCTAAAGCCATGTTGTTGTAATGGAGGCGACATTTGGTTTAGCCTTGTTTTGCTGCAGTCTTCCCTGAAAACGACGTCTTCATTGGAGCATATAACACCTGTATATACTTTTCTGCATTGATGGCTTCCAGATGTGTAAGCTGCCCATTCTCAAGGCACTAATGCACCCCCATATCATCAGCGAGGCAGGCGTTTGAACTGTATAGTATGGAGGACAGGTCGTCTGTGGTTTCCAAAAATAATTTCAAATTTTGAACCTTTGATCACAGAACAGTTTCTGCTCTCTCGCTCCACTTCAATGGGGCTTCGGTCCAGTAAAGATGCGAGCATTACTGGTGTTCACACGTGGTTGTTTTTAGTCACGATGGAGCGTAAAGTCCAAAAACATGCATGTTCAGGCGGTCTTAAAGCCGGGGCCTCTTGAAAAAGAGCTCAGCGATCTAAGCTCAGCAGCAGTTTTTGGACATCGTGGTGAACCGTGTTTACAGACGGTGATTTGTGGAAGTGTTCCTGAGCCCAGGCGATGATGCCCAGAACAGAACCAGGCTAGTTTTTAACGCCCCGAGGGCCTGAAGGTGACGAAGATCCAAAGCCTTGTCCTTTGAGCTCAGAGATTCTGGATCCTTCAAATCTTTTGAATATTTTATAAACTGTAGATGACGAGATATTCAGAGGCCTGAGTCTCTCAAACTCATTGCCAGTTAACCTAATTAGCTGCAAAATGTTTTTGCACTTGTTTTATAATTGCGTCACTAACTTCCCTTATTATTGCCGCCGTCTCAACTTTCTGAAGACGTGTTGCTGCCATGAAATTGAAAAGTCCTTTTAAAAATGGTACAAAGCCTTTCTTTAAACATTTCATAATGTTTACTATGTTCCATCATGAAGGATAAAATACGGGTTTATGAGATTTTCAAATCATCGCACCTCTTCTTTATTTACATTTTGCACAACGTCCCCAGATGTTTTGGCATTGGGATTGTAGTTATAGTAACCTATACCATCTGCCTTTATTTAAAACCTAGGTGAACTATTATTTGTGAAGTGGTAATGAAAATATATGTCTTAACATTTAACTAAGTGAAAGCATCCAGCTGCATTAAAAGAAAGGTCTGCTGCTTTCATGGTTTGGGACCTCGGCCTCACCGACCCTGACTGTTCATTAAAGCTTTACCTGAAATCAATAGGAGCGTTTAAACAAATAATTGAATCAGCATGTTTATTGATTCATATGCATCAAGTCAAAATAAAATCTTAGTGATGGAGGTTTTATTGGATTGCTTGATGTGGGACTGGGTGTTGTTTTAATTTGGGTTAATTAATACTCTATATAAGTTTGAGATGTTTTCCATCAGAAATCAACTGGTATCAAGAGTTTCAAGTGGAGGTCGTCTCAAAAATGCATTGCACCTGCAAATCAAAATGTTTGCGTGTCAACCGTGATGATGTTGTTGAGCACTGCTTAGGGAGCGACCGCAATATTCTGTATAGTCCCCGCTCCTGTTGAACGTGAAGGCAAAGCGATAATGTTTTTGCTTGTGGCTTCGTTCGTTTGTCCGTACTGTCTGCAAAATATCTCATCAACAACTGAAAGAGCTTTAATTATAACGTGCAGAAACGTGCTCATTTTGACGCACGTCAACCTAACTGGAGATATCCACTGCAGCCGACAGAAGAATGGCTGTAACGCAGACAGTTTTAGAGATTTTGAGCTAACATTTGGTGTGGTAGTAGCTGAGAGTCATTACCGACATGTCCTCCAAGCTGTCAGGGATCAAACGTGACATCGCGTGAGATTGCACATAGTTTTATTTCAAATAGAAGACGAGTCTAAACGTTCTGGAATAAAACGTGGCAGATCCTCAGGAAATGCTATCCTTTTTAGATTATGTTAAAACTTATTTGGCCAATACCGATATTTTTAATATGCGTTCCTTTGTCAGAACATGGTCTTCTTTCTTATTTAAGTTTATTTGCTACAAAAATTGTGTAACAGCTGTAAGAGCTGGTGACAAATATTCAGTAACCGCCATATGCATAGCACTTAAATGAAAAGTGTTAAATGTTATTTATTAGCATTAGTCACCTGCGATGCTGTCTCACTTGTGGAGGTTGTTCCAGGTTCCTATAGCTGCAGTGAGGGATCCTCTGCTCTCCTGTGCATGAAGGACAGACTTTTTAAGTTCAAAGTTTTTGTCGATCCATTGTGCTGTAAGACTAATCAAGCTAACGGGGCTAACACGACGTCCAAATGTCTGTAGTAAAACTCACCCAAGTGCTATCGGCTGTTAGCTTCGCAATGACGTCGGAAATGACGGCTTGTAACTCGGGTAAGGCTACGTTTGAGAAATATCTCTGACTGGGGACGATGTAGCGAGGCTCAACGTAGTCCATAAATTTTCAGAATCTGACATCCTCAACAAAAAAAAAAAAAAACATCCACATCGCCGACATTTTGACTTCTTCCTCTCCACCCTGATCAGATCAGGTAGGCGCGTGTGACATCATCACGTGCTGGTGCTGCAGGCGTCCCTGTCACTGGGTTGTCATACAAAAACAGCGTCTTTTATATCGGTGAGTTATTTTGATGGAGCGTCCGATATTGAACTTTAACGCTAACATCGTCCGATACATGCCGATAATGTCGTGCATCCCTAATCCTTTTATTTACAGGTTTAAATTATCACCTCCAAATGATTCTTCACTTCAGTCTCCTGCATGTTTTTCATGTGAACAGAACAGGATCACCTCCTCCTCTGTCCCTTACAGATCTTCCACTACACCGGCGGCGAGGCCTACGTCGACAACAAGGGCCCCTTCAGGGACCGGGTGGAGTTTGTGGGCAACCCGAGTCGCCGCGACGGCTCCATCCTGATCAAGAACCTGGACTTCAGCGACAACGGCACCTTCACCTGCGACGCCAAGAACCCCCCGGACATTGTGGGGCGTCCCTCCAGCGTCCGCCTGCTGGTGTTTGAGAAATGTGAGGGGTGGGGGTTCTTCACTCCAGTCTAATCCCTCCTGCTCTAATCCGTTATGTTTTATTGTCTATCAGATTACAAACGTTCTGGTTTTACTTTCTTCGTAGCATTCAAGCCACATTTTTCATTTAAGGTCTTTTTATTTTGCTTTTGCACCCCCCCACCCCCACTTTCCTCCACCCACAGTGCCCATCCAGGCAGGTGTGATCACGGGAGCGATCATCGGTGTGGTGCTGGGCCTGCTGGTGCTGATCGTGGTCATCTACTACCTGATGAGATTCCTGGTGGCCCGCCGTGTCTTCAGCCTGAACGTCAGGTCAGTGCCCAGCCTGGGGGGTCTCTGTCAGGGGCTGGAGCTGAAGCCGGAGCCCATTCCTGGCACCGACACCTGCGTGGCCAAGCTGACGTAGATTTATCTCCCATCAGTTGGGTTTAGATTTGAACTTGAAAGAGACGACGATTCTCTCATTTGAGTTTAGGCTTTTTCAGAAATAAAAGTGTTGACGTAACGGCTGCTCGGTGGATAATCTGGTGGATCCATCATCACGCTCTCGTACTTTTTCTAATCTGAACACATCTGGCCCCTTGGGGCGGTGTTTGAGACAGACCAGTAGATTAAGGTGATGCTCTCTTTATGATAGCTAGCAGGCAGTGCTGCCCTGTGACCACTGGAGGGAGAGATGGATTCGACATCCTGACGTTGTCTTTCTTTTGTCCCCTTCAGCAAACATGGCAAGAAAAAGAAAGAGGGATCACAGCAGAGACAGGCAAGTTCCTTCCTCTTCTCCTCTTAACCCTCCTCCCTCCCTCACTCCTTCCATCCTCCTCCCCCTTTCCAACCAGTCAACAACAAATGCAACAGATACATTTTCTGTCATCAAGACATTTCAAAGTACGACGACGTCCCTTCAGGAGAGATTACAGTAAAACATTCATCGACTGTCCGGAGGATTTGGGACCGAGAACCCTCATGTCTCTTCGGAAACAGCTTCACAGTGTTACACATCTAACATGACAGCGCACAACATCACAGCTTCATAATCGCATTCCCCCCAATGCCAGTTGAGGCGGCTCCAACGTGCCCTCAGACTCGGCCCCGACTCCTCCTTCCAACAACATATCAACAACAAAATAACATGCCATTTAAACGTAGCCCCCTCCAGCTCTAATGACAGTGTTCAAGCTGTTCAGAATCGTCGTGCTTGTCTCAGCGTTGCTTTAAAGCCGTCCCACCTCTCCATCCTCTTTCATTCCCCTTTGTGTAAGGGGGGGGGGGGGGCAAACATTGCAGTTCCAGTAAACAGCCGAGGGGCAAAAGCAAATCAAAGCTGTGAAGTGGCCGAGGTGGGGTTACGGGCACTAATGCCACCGCTGCAGCCTGAACGAGGCTGTGATTTGCTCACAGAGGGGACGCACACTGGAGCTGCTGATTTTGCTCACTGGGAGTCGAATAAAAATCTCTGGGCCTATTATGGTTCGGGCTGTTATCAGTGCTTTTTTGCGCCGCTGCGCGCCGGCGATTTAGAATTTTTGTCCCTTTCTGCTCCTCATGGGAGCGCGATCGCCTCAAGAGGTGGATTAATCATACGTTTTATTTATTTATTTTTTTTAGCTTGTATGCTTTTTGTGAAAACAAGCCACCAGGGCAAGTTGTGTTTGATCACTCGGTGGTGATGTGTGGGCTGCAGGGTTGTATTGTAATCGAATGGAAGCCTCATGACGAGAGGAAAAAAGGGACAGAAGGGGGAGGAAGTTTGGGGATTTGAGTCCAAGGTGTTTCTCTCAATTAAAACTAAAGCTTTGAAATGATATCTGAGACGAGGAATCAAAGGTGATGATGTGACAGTTTGTCTTTTAGCTGCAGGTAGGCCGAGGCATGCGGTATGGCAAGCTGTTGTATTATATAATCAAAGCACTCATTATTTTAATTACATATGTTTAGATGTCGGTGATAGCGTTCGTACTTATTATAAATTAAATAAAAGATATTCAGAATAACATTCCCACAAAATTTTTATATTACACAAAAGTTTTAAGGAGTACTTCAGATTTTTTTTGAAGAAAAGGTGAAAAGAACATTTTACCTGTCATGTACAGCTCTTTGAACAGCCTCTGTCTGAAGAAAGAGTTTATTTCTGACTGACTGATGAGCTAATCTAAGAAGAGCCTAAATTAAAGTGGATTTCTGCTATTTTAAAATAATGCCAATCTCCAAAACTTCATTCTAGTTCACGGGAATTTTATTTTATAATCCATTTATATACATATCGATGTATTTTGCAATACAGTAGTCCCTCTTTTTTCGCTGTGGTACCCTGAAGCCGTGCGATAAGTGAAAAACTGCCAAGTAGGAATAGTAGTACAAGTAGTAAGTAGTAGTTTATTTTAGCATACATATATACGTGTGTGTGTGTGTGTGTGTATAGGACTGATCCTTGCAATATTCTAAACAATGTTTCTAAACTCTAAACGCTCTAAAAGAGCACAGAATGTCATGATTTCAGCTCCCTGCCTCCTCTGCTCTCAGCCACCTGCAAGTGCTCTTGGCCACGCCCACTTCTCCGCTCTGCTCAGAGAACAGCTGATCAGCTGCAGCCGGAAGTGTGTCTTGCAGTGTGGACTGCACAAATGTGCAGGAGGTGCTAAATTTTTTTAAATAATTCATTTTAAATAAAATTCCATGCCGATCGCGCGGCTCATCCATCAATCAGCCAATTGTGTGTCATGTCCAATCTTATTTTGAAAAACCGCGATAGAGCGAGTCCGCGATAAACGAACCGCGAAGTAGCGAGGGACTACTGTACATGAGTAAAGTTACTCATTTCAAACTATGAAATCCAACACAATTTTTTTAAAATCCTAATCTACAGTGGTGTTTAAATGTTTGTGAACACTTTAGAATTTTCTATATTTCTGCAAAAATATGAACTAAAACATCATCAGACTTTCACAAAGTCCTAAAAGTAGATTAAGAGAACCCAGTTAAACAAATGAGACAACAATATTATACTTGGTCATTTATTTATTGAGGAAAATGACCCAATATTACATATTTGTGAATGGCAAAAGTGTGTAATATTGGATCATTTTCCCCCGTTTACATGAGAATCACAAAGATTACAAAAGTAATTACATTTATTGAAATAAATGGAAGGAAAAAAGGCGTTAATGGTCTTAGAAACATATTAAGCTCTATATATTATTCAGTTTTATGTTCATCCAACAGTCCCATGGCCTTGATCCCCACATCTGGTTTGGATGATGAGGAAAATGTGCATTTATCACAACTGACCTCATTATTGTAAAATTAATCAAGATGACTGCATGTTTTTTTCTAATATTGTGCAGAGTTAGTATCTAAAACGTCCATTATTTAAAGAACAAATATAATTCTGGACAGGGGACGTGTTTACTTAATGAATGCCTTATTTATATGTGTGCTCTGCCTGAGTATTATATGACACATTGGCTTGCCATAAAGCGCGTGCCTTCCTGCAGCAGTGGTTTGAACTGAGGGTCCAACTCCTTCCTCCTGCCTTAAACAGGTTCACTCATCTCCCCGGAGCACCTCTTTCTCGCCCTGTCTTCTTCTCTCCTTTCTACTGTCGTGTGATTGTCAGGTTTTTCTTGAGCTGCTCTCAAGTGCCTGCAGCGTGTGACAGCGCATATATGAATAAATAACTCGCCGCCAAGAGGACACTGGGATATTTGACAACGCTGTCATTTACAGTTACTATCCTGCAAGTCTCTGCTCGAATGACAAATATAGAGCAAAAGCAGATATTCTAGCTGAGCCCTCACTGCTTTATAGTTTATTTTATTTATTTATTTATGTTCCCCCTCTGAGCTTCATTCCTTTCTTGTAGCTGCTACACACACACACACACACACACACACACACACACACAGAGAGAGAGAGAGGACCCTTTTGGATTTCACGGTATGCTTATAAGTGGTTGTTTGATCAAATAGCTCTTATTAGGAGGCACTGCTGACTCTTTTTAATTATCGGGGGTGTTGTTTTAAATCAGCCCGGCCGTCTTTGTCTCAGCTCGCACTACAAATCTCCGAAAGGCTGTGGGTGAGGAAGTGAAAGAGGGCGAGTGAAGCCCTGTGGTGTTTGCTATACTCCCCATTAGGTGGAGTTGTGGAAAAAGATTTCACCCCTGCAGCCTCGCATAAAAAAAAAAAAGTTCACTGGAATGAGACCCCCCCCCCCCCCACACACACATGCACTGTACTGGAATGATAATTGAGTGCACTTGGTATCGATCTGAGCTCTCTCTCACACACGCTACCCACAAATTCTTCTCCCCCTCCCTCCGACTGCCTCCCACTTCAGTTTACTCCCACCCGCACTCTCTTTCACTGATTCAGATTCCTTTTCATCCTGTCTCCCCCCTCCTCCTCCTCCTCCTGCCTCTCCATCCCTTTGGCTTCCTTGCTGACCATGGGAAGCATCCATCTATCTGTAGGCTAATCGATTATTATCGATACCATCATTGATATTGCAAAGTATCGAACCGGTGCGATGGGATCAATACTTTAATTTTTCTCTCTTTCACTTTCAGTAGTTGGTCCCACGCCAGGTGTTCTATTCTAATGAAAACAAAACTCAAGCTGGATGTAAACTCTGAAACATTCATGTGAATCAACTTGTTTTTGTAAATTCAGTAATATTTGTGTGAATGCTGATTCAGCGATTTTGAAGGTTTTTGCTTCGTCTTGATAACATTTTTCTCTTTTTCTTCCGTCTAGCCTTTTTCCTTTTCTAGTTAGCGTTTAGCTACTTTTAGCTTTTGGCTCGCATTTCTGCTTTTTTTTTGCTAATAGTCTGCTATTGTGCTACTTCTAGCTTTTGGCTAGTATTTTGTTCCTTTTAGCTGACATTTTAGTCCATTAAGGTTTTAGCTTCTGTTTTGCTTTTTTACGGTTTAGCTAGTGTTTTACTACTATTACCTAGCACTTTGCTGTTTTATGAAATTGTTTTAAAGCATTATGTAATCTTTAGATTTATTATTTTTAGCTTCTAGCTAGTTCTTTGTCAACTATTTTCAGCTTCATTTAGCTTTTAGCTAGCATTTTGTTACTTTAACTAGCATTTTGCCCCGTTTAGCTTGTATTCTGCTTGTTTTACCTTAACTTTATCACATTTCACTAATCTTTCAGCTTTCAGCATTCACACCACACAATTTTTTTTTAGCTTATTATTATCATTATTATTATTATTATTATTATTGACTTAGCTTAAATTCATCCCTTGGGTGTCAGTAATTTAACAGTCGTGTTTACATTTAGTGGACTGATGATGAAACACGACACACGGCTCGTCCCTACATGAAACTGTATCAGCTGCTTTTACAGAGGAAGGTATCGGATCGGGCTGATATCGGCGGTACTGACCCAGTGTTTATTTGGGATTGGATCGATACGACGTTTTGCTGTGTTGCACAGCACCACTAATCACCACCCCTTCCCAGTACCACTCTGACTCCCCCCTCAGTTCCCTCCATCATCTTCTCCAGCTTCCCTCTCTAGGTCCTCGGGGTTCTGATCAGCTTTTGGTTCCGGACAGAAAATCACTACCTCTCACTCCTCATCTACCTCTCAATCTCCCCGCCCCACCTCACCTGTCACCTCTTCAGTATGCAGCAGGGGGTGCAGACACTTGCTTACCGACTACCTTCCTGACAGCCGTCCCCCATCACCCCCCACTGTACTCTTTGAAGTGCGTGCAGCTCCTGTAACCAAGGTGGCTCTGCAGTCTGAGGAGCAGATTTGGGTTCACATTTACGAGGCAGCTCTGTCGTTGTTTCTGCGAGGAGCACAGTTAAGCCCATCGTGGGATGCATAATGGTAAACAATGCAGTGATGTATGAGAAAGTGTAAGTATAATCGAAGATAACGACACCGGATGGCCCGCGCAGCCTCCCCACTGAGCTGGCTGCGTCCGTGCGCAGGGTTGGATAATTAAAAATGATAAATTTGGTAATGCGATCAGTGGGGTATTATTAGTGGGAGCTGCAGTGGGTGGAAACAGCCTCAAGTGGGCTTTCTACTGTTGACTAAGCTGATGTATTAGAGACAAATTATTCCAGTCTCCCTGCCTTCGATCCCGTGCTGCTCACCCTGTCTGTTCCGTGCAGCACTACGACAGCGCTGGCCTCTGGTTCATCCAGCGGAAAAGCATTAAAAAAAGCGCTACATTGTAAAATCATTGCAAACGTGTGAAGTTTCATTAAGCTCCATTAGAGCATTATTGTGCACTTGTGATACTTTTCAATAGGTTAGCTAGCAGGTTAATGCACTGGAATACAGCTATTGTGAGGTTAAGTGTAGCCTTGACCTTATCTCCTCTTAGTTCAGTCCATCCTGATGGATTTGTTGTGCTCAAACGACACCGCACTTGAGTTTTCTACCTTCTGCTCCTTCTCTTTATAGATTTTTTTTTTTTTTCCCCATTTCCAGCAGATAATTTTAGACGTCGCTTCTTATATCGCACAGACAATTTACAGAATGAGTGGGAGTGAGTGGCGGCGTGACACAAGTTTAGGTTAAATAAATATTTAAAGCCAACACCGCTGGCTTTTTGGAGAGGAAAGGAAAATCGATGCCAAGCTGGGTAAGCAATCCTCAAAGGTACAGCAACAAATCACAAGAAATTAATTTTATTCCCCGCACGCTGTACACATTTTACCCAACTTTAAATTAAACGTGACCAGACAATCAGCGGATTTACATGCACATTAGGTTTTGTGTCTTATCTGAGTTTTGATCGTATTTCAGATATGATGCTCGACACTTTTCATGGCCTTTTATACCATAAAAAATCCTTTTTCTTATCATTTGTGCACCGTTGTTTAATAATTTCCAATTATCTCAGTTACTGTGTCCTTTACTAGCAGAAAACCTTCATGAACCTGTTTGCATTCAACAGTATCAAAGTCTCATGCGAAGGTAATCCTCATTTCTCGTGCAGGTCTGGTTTAATCCAGATGCATCCTGCTCCAGGTTTCTGAGAGAAGAGTGGGATTTTAAAATGTGCAAAGCAAAATCAATACACTCCAAAAATCCAATCATCTGTTTGTACAAGAGAAAATGCATTTCCTGCAAAAATGCAGTATGAATGCTTGTTGATGAAGAACTTGCTGAAAAACAGCTGAAATGAGCTAAAAACATGCTGAAGCTGAAATGGAAGAACAAGTATTAGTGAGCAGAAAAAGCAGAAAGAACACATATTTGCTGAATTGGGTTTGAATAAGCAGAAATGAGCTAAAAAAAATAATAAGAAAGTATGGTAGCTAAAAAGCTGAATTAGCACAAAAAAACTTGCTGAAAATGCAGAAAGAAGCTTAAACTACCAGAAAGAATTGAAACGAGCTGAAATGATGTACAAAAAAAAAAAAGTGGAATTAGCTGAAAAAAGCAGACTTTAGCACAAAACAGCTAAATAGTAGCTGAAACTAGAAGAAAAAAGCTGAAGGGGCATAACTAGCTGAAATTAGCATAAAGAAGTTAATTACATGTAGGCTGAATGTAGCAGAAATTACCACAAAATCTTGAATTTATCAGAAAACAGCTCTACTTATCTAAAAATACTAAAATGGTAGCTGAAAAGGTAGAACAAGCTTAAATTAGCAGAAGCAAGTGGACAGAGCACTTGTTTGCCCAATTAGGCTGAAATAAGCAGAAATCAGCACAAAAAAAGGGAAATTATCTATATAAAAAAAAGCTGAAATAGCAACAACAACAAAAAACAGCTGAAAAGTAGCTAAAAGAGCAGAAAGAAGCTTCAAGAAGAAGAAAGTGGAGAGAGCACATTGCTTTGCTGAATTAGGCTGGAATTAGTTGAAATGAGTGTCATTACTGTGGAATTAGCTGAAAAGGCTAAACAGCATTAAACAGCTTTAAAGTAGCTGAAATATTAGAAAAAAACTGAAATGCAGAAATAAGCTGAAAGGAGCAAAACAAGCTGAAATTGGCAGATAAATGTTAGAAGAAGCAAAAAATGTTGTAGTTAGCAGAACGAATCTGAAAGGAGTACAAAACAGCTGAAATTAGCTGAAAATAGCTGAAAAAAATTCTAAAAAGTCAATGATGTGACAGTTTGTCTTTTAGCTACAGGTAGTTCAAATTTGCACAAGGAAGCTGAAAGAAGCTGAAGCAGAACAAAATGTGAAAGGTGCGGTAAAAGGTAAACAGATCTAAAGATTTAAAGGATGTAAAATGAGCTCAATTCATTTTCTACGAGAGAAAAAAAGTGTCAGAAAAGGCTAAATACTTCAAAAAGCTAAAGTTGCATCAACACCAAAAGTCACAGCAGGATTGTCCTGAAAGAGCTGAACATTTTGATTTATGATTTGTTGAAGTAGCAGAAAAACTGTGGAACGAGAAAGATGACAAACGAATGAAAGAAATGGATCACAACAGAGTGAATGCTTCATAAACATTCACGCAATAATTTGTACACTGGGATTATAAGAAATATCAAATATAGGAGTTATTTATACACAAACATGAACCGGTATCTCACATTTCACGTAAACTCTGTCTGAAATATGATCAAAGTCTGGTTAAAACCTAAAAATATAAGAAAAAACACTCATTGTGAATATTATAAGTAAAACATTCAGTTCGTTACTTCTAGTTTTTCATATTCGGATTCATTGATTTGCAGGAATAAAACACGTCTTGGATTTAAAACACGAATGTTACGCTGTCGTGCTCCTCTCAGACGTATTTCCAAGACTTTCGTTGCTTCAGTTTATTAGGTATCAAATCCAAACAGAAACATTGTGAGATACTGCGTCAACAACAGACCAACTAATTCACCTAAAGTTGTAAAGATGTTCCTGAACACTGGAGACTTTCTCATTCAGTCGGAGGAAACCACTCAAACCAGCAGATGATTGGTTAAAACATCTGTCAGTGTTTATTTCGGGCCACGTTCAGCCAGTCAGATCAACAATGTCGATGTAATAAATTGAAGTTTTTGTTGAGGTCATTCGGGTGAGAAACAAGGACTGAAAACCCTGTTTTTGTTTTTTATTTAAAAGGAGGCCAAAGCAGAAGGTTGTTGCACTCAAAACCTACAAAACGTTGCTTGATTTAAAAAAATAATCTGCAAAACTTATTACATTTTATCAGAGGAATCTGCAAGGTCATTTTTATACAACCCCAAATCCAAAACAAGTAAGACATTGTGCTAAATGAATATAAAAACTGTATGAGACTTGCAAATCAATGCATTCTAATATTTTCTCACAATATCATAAACATATCACAGTTTTAAACAAATTTTTTACGAGTTTTAGAAAAAACTAACATAATTTAGATTTTTGTGTCAACAAAACATCTGAAAAAATGTAATGGGGCAGCAAAAGGTTGTAAAATTAGGTGGTACATTTAAAAAAAAAACAGCTGGAGGACCATTTTGCATCAAATTAGCTTAAATGGTTTATACATTTCAAAATAGTGTGTCTCAACAGAAAGTTAGAAAAATGAATATCCCATCAACGACAGTTTATAATATTACCAGAATATTTCAAGTATCTGGAGAAATCTCTGACTAAAAGGACAAAACTGAAAGTCAATAATGGAGGTCTGTGATCTTTAGACCCTCTGGTGTCTCTACAATACAAACAGTTCTGGTTCTGTTCTGGTCATCACTGCACGGGCTCAGGAACACTTCCACAAATCAGTGTCTGGAAACACAGTTCACCGTGACGTCCACCAATACATGTTAAAGCTCTATCATGCAAAAAAAAAAAAAAAAAGCAATAAGTGAACATTTTCACAAAGGCTCTTGTCTTCTCTGAGCCAAAGTTCATTTGGACGGACGCAAAGTGGAAAACTATTCTAAAAATTTCATTTTTGCTAAAAACCATTTATTAAAGTGAAGAGGGACCATCCTACCCATTACAAAGTTCAAAAGCCTGCCTCTCTGTTGGTATGTGGGTGCATAAGTGCTCTCTTGCATGAGCAGCTTACATATTTCTAAAGGCGCTTTCAGTGCAAAAAAAGTATTAAGTTTTAGGACATTTTATACCATTACAGTAGTCCCTCGCTACTTTGCGGTTCGTTTGTCGCGGACTCGCTCTATCGCGGTTTTTCAAAATAAGATTGGACATGACACGCAATTAATTGGCTGATTAATGGATGAGCTGCACGATCGGCATGGAGTTTTTATTTAAAATGAATTGTTTAAAATTATTTAGCACCTCCTGCACCTTTGTGCAGCCCATACTGCAAGATAAACTTCCTGCTGCAGCTGATCAGCTGTTCACCGTGCAGAGCAGAGAAGTGGGCGTGGCTAAGAGCAGAGGAGGCAGGGAACTGAAATCATGACATTCTGTGCTCTTTTAGAGCGTTTAGAGTTTAGAAACATTGTTTAGAATATTGCAAGATATATATATATATATATATTAAAATAAACTACTACTTACTACTTGTACTACTATTTCTACTTTGCGGTTTTTCACTTATCGCGGGTTTCAGGGTACAGATCACCCACGATAAACGAGGGACTACTGTACAACAAATTTCCCATCAAAGAAGTTGAATCCTACATCAGACAAGAATGGGACAACATTCCCCTAAAAGCTTCTTAACATCTGATCTTCTCAGTTCTTAAATGTTTATAGACGGTTGTTACAAGAAGCAGGGCTGCTTCATAAAGTAAACATTTTGTTCCAACTCGAGATGTGTTGGTCCCTTAATATTCAAAATAATCTTATAAAAATACAATTCCTTAGCTTTCAACATTTTTCATTTAAGAGATTTGTCAGCCTTTGTATTCTTTATACATACAT
>NC_056506.1:45317756-45336829 GCF_014905685.2 Nematolebias whitei | reverse complement strand
TTTTTAACTAATCTCAACTTTTCTGAAATTGAAAGCCAACATTTTGTTCAGTTGAGTGTGTGTATGTGTGTGTGTGCACGTGTGTGTGTGTTGATATTGATCAATTGTCACTCAGTTGTCACAGGAGTATGGAGACTGGCTGCCACTGTGTCCCATCCTAACGCATGGTTACCTGTTTTGTCACCCCCTTACAGCTCTGGACACCACCCCCTCTCACTTGCTACCCCCTCCCCTAAAAGGACTGTCTCCAGCTCTTCGTCTCTCTCTGTCTTGCCGCATGTCTGGCTCCTTCCTCCTCCACCTCCTCTCCGTCCATCTAAATGTGTTTTTCTCTCCTCTTCACACAGCTCCACCCTTCCAGCTGTAACTCCATCATCTCATCTTCTCACCTCTACCACATCCCCTCTCCCCCCACCCTTCTGCCTCACGCTCCTTTCCTCCTGAAGTGACTCTCCTCCCCTCTTCTCCCCACCCACACCCCCTCTCCCTCATCCGCCCACAGGGCCCTGCGCCTCCTGCTGACCCCTCCAAGGTGAAGGCCGCCGCCTCGGAAAAGAAGAAGCAGGAGTCTCGCAAGGATAAGAAATAGGATACGGGGAGGGGCTGGGGCGGGCTCGCCGCACAGCTGCTCCAGCCCGCACGCCAGGTACTGGTGATGAAGGCCCAGCCCAAACAGCAGGACAAGCAGCAGCAAACCGCCATCAGAAAAATGGAAGGGGTGGGGGAAGGTGGGGAGGAGGGTAAAGGCCGGGTACTCATGACCATCGAGCTGGAGCTGACCCGCAAAAATGGGGAGGAAGGGTCCGGTGGTGCCGAAGGGTCAGGGAGCTCTAAGCCGCCTGGCCTCCTCTCCCGCTTTGCCAATCAGCTCAGCTTCAAATAACAGGCCGCCACTGGGGGGAGGGGGGTAAAGGTACTCAATGAAAAGTCACGAAGACTGGGCAGAAAATATCTGCACACTATTCTTCCTCATAATGAACATACGTGTTTCCTTAAATTAAAAGTCTGGAAGCAGAATTTGCGAATTAGTGATTCCACGTTTGCCAATTGAAAAGGCCAATTAGCTGAAACGTATCGGCCATATTTCTTTACCTGCACAGCCTAATGTAGATCAATCACATGGCCCGAGCAGCCACATGGTTGGGATTCAGCCAAGCTTTGTTTATACTGAGAACATACGTACCTGCATAATGGAATTTCAAATCACTAAAGTATCTGGAAAACTACGGGAGTAAACTCTCTTTACCACGACTGTATGGTCCAGGATAACCTTCTGTGTGCTAGTTTTCGTTCTTTGCAACGAGTACCTTTAAATCACAAACCTACTCGACTTCCCACGTCGCCGGGGTTCCTGAATAAAACCCGTTAAATCACATTTGCTCTTGTCACAGGATGCAGACGCAGCTACTGTATGTGGGCCCAGATCGTACATGATAATCTACACCAGCTGGCACCCTGACCACTTTTGTCAGGTCATAAGATATGCCATTTGAAGCGAGACCTCAAGACGACTGGGTCTGATAACAAAATCTTAAAGGCCGCTCCCTGGGATTTGCCTCTCTGGTTCCTTTTATTGTGATCCCATTCACTGAAAAAGCTTCCTCCGAGTGCGTCCGATACGCATCACGAATCCCCGGCTGTGGGGGACAAGCCAATTTGCTTTTTTATTTTTTTTCCAGAGTCGATGTGTCAAACTCCAGCTTTCTCTCCTCGCGCTGATCCTCAGCCTCCCCCTCCCCCACTGTCCTATCCCGTTTTATTCCTCTGTTTCTCTGTGAATTCTCTTGACTTTCTTGTTAATTCAAATTACGGAAGTGATTTATATGCTAACGGCTCTGTCCTGTTTCTCTTCCTTCCCCGCCTCCCCATCCCTCTTCTCTTCCTCTTGTAGATAAAGGTTTGACTTCTCCACGACTGCCTCCACTCCTCCTCTAGTCTGCTCCCCCTTTTTCTGCCCAGCCTGATGCAGCCCCCATTATTCCCCATTATCTCTGCCCTCTCCAGACAGCACTGGCTGTAAGAATAGCCCCCACTACGTCACGGGTAACGGCGTCAAATAATTTTTACAACGTCTCACCGAAGGCCGTTCGCGCCATCGTTTGGGCAACCCGTAAAAGTGTTTAAGGCCTAACTACGCACATAACTTCCTTAAGAGGACCATGCAGGATGTCCCTGTGTGAATCCCCCCCCCCCCTTAATGTTTACGACTCAATCACAGAGTTGAGCGGTGAGCACACACACCGGACTTCAGATAGAGGGAAAACAGAGAGTGATAGTGTGGGAGAAATATGATTCCTGCTCTCAGCCGGCGCAGATAGAAGTTCAAGCCCCGGAGCTCGGAGGTGATTCAATCCTCTCGCATTTGAGCTAATGGAGGTTGTCGCTGTGTCCCTGCGCAGGCTGAAGGGGGGCTATTTCTGGCCCTGTAGGAGCGAGCGGGCTTACTGTAACAGCTGCACATTTTTCAGCCGACGGGAGGGGGAAGGAAGAGAGAGAGGGAAAGGGCAGGGTGGAGGTGCTTTCTCTGGTGTTTGCGCCCGAGAGCACATCCACCGTTGGCTCGGTGACTGACGACCTGGAATGACGTCACAGCCTCCGAACATTAGCAGACGCTCTCAGGAGTCTGACGAAAAGGGCTTACCAGGAGGGGGTGCAGCTCGTGAGTTATTTTAGGTCCAGCTAATCCACTTGCACGTTTCCTCGACCCCGGGGCTAATTATTTTAGCGTGCGCTTGGTAACAAGAGATCTCTCACCACATCACCCTTCTGCCGTCTTCACTCCTCTTCATCTTGGGAATCGTCTCCTCTCTTCTGTTTCCTTCTATCTGTCCTTGCGCTTCCTTAATCGCTTCCTCTTCCTGCCGTCTACTGAGTCTGCACTGCATTATTCCCCCACAGAAAAGGCCTAGACACAATCCAATCTACTCTTTAAGCCTCTCCTTATCTGACTGGCAGCCCTACAGCTCAATGCTTCTCCCTCTTCTGTCCTTCCTTCGCTTCACTCCTTTCTTTTTCAAACTCGGTGGCAGACGCTTCTTCTTGGCCGTCCCTCCCGTCTTCACCGGCGATCGACAAACGGCCTCTCGCTTTGCCCTTCAAGTACCCCTGAGGCGTGTCTGCCTCGCCTTCTCGCCTCTCCTCCTCCTCCGGCCCTTTCGTTGTCATTTCTTTTGGTTTCACCGCCACAACGCTCTTGGACGCCCCCTACTGGCAAGACAAGAATCCACACCGAAACGGATACTTATAATCTAGCTAGCTCTCTTCCAGTCGCAAATGTTTTATGTATATGTGTTTCATGTTTAAAGCGTGTTAAAAATTGATTTGCTATAAAAGCAAAACATCGCCCTAAGTAAAGCGAATAATGTTTTCTGAGACATTTCTAACATGTGTGCTTGTCCACACGTGGAGAACATGTTTACCAAGGCAGGAAAGAAATGTAATTGTATTCTATGGAATATGCCATTATATTTCTGACCTTGTGCGTTATGGAAGGCACTGTGTGGCTGTCTCTGGGGTACATTTTATTCTGAGATGGAGGAAAATTGAGGTTGTAGTGCAGAGAATGGGAAGAGGGGGGTAGAGGAGGGTTTGGTTTGCCTTAGATTCATCGCTCTGTGGCTGGGGAGGAAACGTAAAAAAAAGGTGCTGTAGGAGAAAGCTTTGCAGGTAGAGACTTATCTACCGTGTTAAGCCCTACCAAGAATCTGTATGTATCACCTCGGATAGTCTGCTCTCACTGCCAGAGCTTTCTTTTAAAGGCACCCCTTCCAAACCCCGAGCCAGAGACGTGTTTCATCTGCAGATTGATTTGCAGTGTAGATATGTTCCTTTAAAATTCATAACAGGAATGAAGGTGCTAAAATCCACAACTTTATAACTGGACATCTGTTTCGCTGGTCGCTGTTTTACTATCCAGTCAAATGGATTTACTTAGAATGTTTTCTTCTTTATCAGCAAAGCCACACAGCCGCCTGACGTAAAACGACGTTTAAATAAAACCATTCCTTTCTATGTTAAATAAACTCTATTAGCCATAGTTGCACGTTAACGCTCGTTCGTTTGAAAATGACTGGAGCTGCTTATGTTTTTTTTTTTTACCTTTATTTTTAATGCTTGTGATCATTTAAGAGCACTAATGTTTGTTTTTTGTGTCTGTAAAATGTGTTGTAAAGAGAACCGTAAATAAAAGCCACGAGCGCAGCTGTTGAACAGTAAACCCAGCTGAAAATCCCTGAAGCTTCTGACTCTTTCTGTTTTTTTTTATCTAAAAGATGTCATGAATGTCTCTTGCTATATAACCAGTGGTGGAGAAAGTACTCACTGTCCTTAAGTAAAAGTAGAAATAAACAGACAAAATGTACTCTAGTAAAAGTACATTAACGTTTTCTACTTAAGTAAAATTAAATAAGTACTTGCTTTAAAAAAATACTTAAAGTATTAAAAGTAAAAGTACTTGCTGAATGTATTACCCTAATACAATGGTCTACAATATCATAAAGTGTCTATGTATATTTTCTGTAATACGTTAATGGTGTCGAGTCATTTTAATGAACAATGCTGCAGATAATACATGTTTTTATTGTGTTTACTCTGTGACACAGTTCACACTTGGACTTGTGATTCTGTGCGTCTGAATTTCAGGGATGACCTGAAGAGTTAAATGTTATTAAGCAAAATAAGAAAGAGGAATGATTATACCTTTGAACGTTTTTATTTAACACAAAGTTAAACCAATGTGTCATTTTAACTGCAGTAAACACATTTAAGTAAAAGTTGTCTGCCTGAACAAAAGGAGCATTAGACCTAACAGAGGAACATATGGTCAGTTCAACTCCAGTTTGTCATCAGCTCTAGTTAAAATACTATCAACCTTGTACTGGGTCAATAGTGAACAATATTTTAACTTCCTGACACCATTTTCAAAACTTGGACCAGAGTGTCGAGACATTTGGAGACATCTCTTGTCTCCTAACATCATGAACTGACACATTTTATTATTGTTCAAGTTCAGAAGAAGTTGTTTTTCAAAGTTTTTTGAGTCCAGTCTGGCTCTTTTGGGAGAGAAAATATGTCCTGCTGTACTGAACAGTCTTTCAATAGTCTTTCAATAGTCTTTCAATAGTCTTTCAATAATCTTTCAATAAGGCCATGGGTGGCGTGTATCTTCTGGCTGACTCTGCAGTGGAATCCATTTTGGGTGTGTTAGTGGTGCTGTGGGTGCGCAGCTCAATGATATATGTACTAGAACATACTTCATTGGTCCAGCTCTTCTTGAAGGCGGGCCTAACGTTACCTGACCACTTTGCAGTGGTTCAATGGACCAACTCCCTCTTGCCACTGGTTACTTTCAAACTAACGAACAAATGAAAAAACTGCAACATGAATGTAACATGTAACACAACGCATTATAGAAATGTAGTGTAGTAGAAAGTACAGATACTTCATGTAAAATGTAGGGGAGTAAAAGTCTAAAGTACCCACATTTAACTCTACTTAAGTCAAGTACAGATACATGAAAAATGTACTTAAGTACAGTAACAAAGTACTTGTACATGGTTACATCCCACCACTGGCTACATTCTGTCATAAAAGTGTCCAAAGAAGAACGTTCCTACAAAATGAGTTGATTATAATTATTAGAAGTTGAAAGCAGATTATTCTGTTATTGCCCTTGTCTTTATGTGATTATAATTCCACCACAATATCTCATGAACCACAAGATGTTTTTAATGAAACTCTTAAAATTATTCATTATCTGATTGACTATAAATGATCTTTTGATGACAAACCAATTCAAGATGGTCTTCACAGCAACCTTTAAAAACACAAAAATGACTATAAATCAGCTAATTTAGCAAATACTGAGCTAAATCTACGTTTATAGCGGAGAGTCATCCTCAATACATCTCCAAGCACTGACGGAGGTTGCACGAGAACATATCCTTTACAAAGCTCAACCTAATTGGCTAAAATTCTCTCCATTCTAAGCAGAAGTCATAAGGCCCTTAATTAAATTTAGTTTCAGTCAGTTTAGTTTTGCCCTTTATTACTGAACTGAACCATCATCAACAGAATTTACGGTGATCCGGTAAAAATGGAAAAGAAAACAGTTTGGCATCAATTTATAACCTTTTCACATTTTGCACGGCGACAAAATGAGATATAATTTTCATAAAGGCTTAATTTTTTCTGACCTGACGAGCAGGTGTGGTTCAGTGAGCATACACGACCTTTTCAAAAATGCTCCGCTTCATATTCAGACGGAGAGTTGAAGCGATGCTCGTGCACCTGCTCAGCCTCCTGCCTGGATGGGCAGCTGCAGGAGGAACGCTGCTTCTCACCGTTTATTAAAAATCGTATCTCACAAACCATCATTTAAAAGAGCATTGTGCATTAGTTTTAAATGGCATATACACAGTTTATCAGTCTGTGAATGTTACACAGTCTTCATGGATCGAGACCAATTAAGTCCAGAGTGTTTTTTATTTAGTTTATCTTTTGTTTGTTTTTAAAACTATGTTGTAATTTTTGGTCATAACTTCATGACAAATCCAGCAGGTTGAGTTCGCTTAGTTATTTGTAGTGATCTGAGCTCCATCCATTATCTTTCACCTGCCTCTTCCTTTTTGGGTTGCGGGGGTCACTGGTGTCCATAGTAGAGACATTTTTATTCAGGTAGTCTCACTGTGAGACACCTACATAAAAAATGTCTCTGTCCCTGTGATGGACTGGAGACCTGTCCAGGGTGTCCCCCGCCTCTCGCACAGTGAATGCTGGATATGGGCGCCATTGAGTCATGAAGGGGGGAGAGGGGTCGCACAGGTTAGAGAAGGACTCCCTGGACCAACAACATCAAAATGTGGGTGGAAAGGGTGAAACACTCAAACCTGTCTCCACCCTTATTTGCCCCACTCTGGACCCTTGAGCAAGGTTCCATCCACACACAGGGCTGTGGTAGCTCGGTGGTCTGTGGTTGCCTCAAGAAGGGCGTCAGGTGTAAAAACCATTGCCAAGTCTTCGTGCGAGTTAGTTTGCCGTTACGACCTCTGAGGAAGGGAGCAGCCGAAAGAAGAAGAAAAAGTCCCATTGAGTCACGAGAACTCATTTTCAAGAGAGACCTGTTTTGGGAGCAGATGTTGGCGGTTAAGGGCTTTGCTCAAGGGCCCAAGGTGGGGCACATGAGAGTGGAGACAGGTGTGGATGTTTCACCTTTTCCACCCACATTTTGATGGTGTCGGATCGTGGAGTTGAACCGGCGACCATCCGATTAGAGGCCCACCTTCTCTAACCTCTGCACCACCGCTCCTCCAACAAATGAGACAACCATTTAGTCTCTCACTCACACCTAGGGACAATTTAGAGTTACCAATCAGACTAACATGCATGTTTTTGGTCTGTGGGAGGAAACCGGAGCACCCGGAGAAAACCTACACATGCACGGAGAGAACGTGCAAACTCCACCCAGAAAGGTCCCCGACCGGGATTCGATCCAGCGACCTTCTCACGGAGATGCAGCAGCTCTACCAGCTGATCCACCATGCCACCCCATGAGCTCTATGTTTTACAAAAGTTAAATCTAAACAAAAATGAAAGTGGCATTATAACTTGCATGACGAAGTTATTAAAAATGACTCGCATGGTGTGTTGGGGATCAGTCTCAGCTACTACCACACCAAACTCCAGCTCAGTTTCTGTAAAAAAATATTGTTGTGCTTCTAAAGTTAATCAGCCATGGCTTTGAATCAGGTTGACTCCAAAGTTTAATCAGTTGTAGGCGTACATCCAGCGATACATTTCTGAAAGTTTCTTTAAAATCTGTCCAGTGGTTTATCAAATGTTTTGTTCACAATTTAAAACACACACTCGAGCAGTTGCAGTGGTCGATAACGACTAGATGATTAGACCCGTTTTGCTTCTGTAGAAGGATTATGAGCAGTGCATATTTTACTCCAGTCGTGTTTCTAAATGTCAGGTTTTGTAGTAATTTCCATCACAGTGGTCCACTTTGTAATTACTGCTTAAATCACATTTAAACTGCAGAACATGATTATCAATTTACCTATTAAAATTTGACTATACTACACTTTAAATCCCTAAATTAAATAATCATTCATTTTATTTAATTTAACTACATTTAGAAGGTTATTTTTTGTAAATACTGAATTGTTCAGTCTTCCAGGTAAAAGTTTGGGCTGTTACTTCTTCAGTCATTGCAGCTGCAAAGTTCCTGCAGATACAACCAGGCGTTTGGTCAGTTAAATTTTAAAAAAGCCTCTGACCTGATCGGATTTGGTTTTTACAGGAAGACTTGGAGGAGCAAATGCTCCCAGATTGTCATCTTGGTACTTCTTTGAATATCAAACATTGCTCTCAGAAGCAAAAAAAAAAAAACAACTCAAAACTGCACCACCTGAAATGAAATCAAAAGTTGCACCGCTTAAAATAAATTACCGTATTTTTCGCCGTATAAGTTTTAATTTTTGCATAATTTGCATGCTCTGCGACTTATACACCGAAGCGACATATTTATGGATTTTTCCATATTTATAAACCAATTTATGGCTGAGATATGACAGTTTTCATTCGTTCTGACTGAAAATATTGAACACTAACATTTTCAGCCGCTAGATGTCACTCGAGTAGTATGGCATGCCGTTTTGTCATGTATTAGGTAAAAGTGGCTATTAATAACACAAACGGCTTCGTCCAGCTCGCTTGGAGCAACCGTCAAATCAGCTTCATTTCACTACGACACCCCGGCTTAATTCAGCTGATTTGACCATCCAAGTGCATTTATTAAGTGAAAGTTCAACTGAGACACACATTTGCTATAATTTCGAGCAAACAAATAATTGTTTTTAAGTGTTAATCTTGTTAAATTCTTGTTAAAGTCCTCCCGTGCACGCTCCCGTGACCGTCGATAAATGTAACGTATTTTTGTTTTTTTCCACTTTATTAGACAAATTGTATTTGGACTGATGCGACTTGTACGGTGGTGCAACGTGTACAGCGGAAAATACGGTACTGTCAGTATTGATGTTTGTTTGTAAAATCTTAGTTGAACTCCAAGAAATCAAAAACACCTGAGAGGAGCCACATTGAAGCACGCAGCGCAGACAGAAGCTGCAGTGCAGGAAGAACCCAAGCATAAAATCAACTCTAAAAGTAACTGGCAGCTGACACGAAGACATTTGGTGCTTATTTGCTGCGAGACGATTCTCTGCGTCCTTTGTGGGTCAGAGTGGTCGCAGCTCCTTATGTTGGAAATATGTTGGACTTTACTCCAAGCTTTGCATTTAATCTGGAAACTAAACGCAACGTCAGCTCATCACACCTCATCTGTTTGGGCAACGAACATGAAGATCCCATCAGGATCCCACCAGCTGAACACTCTTCTCATTATAGACCTCAAGGCCTCGAATGGATCCCTCATTATCATGTTTATTGTAAATACTGTATGTTACACGGAGAGCGAGGTGTCATTCGTAACGCTGACAGCAGTGACTGATGGGCTGCTGTTATCCAAGGGTACATGTGAGGGAATACTGAGCAGGTGCTGCCGGGGCTGAGCGCAGAGGAACCCTGGGATAGAAGTGGTGGAGAGGGGAGCATACTGTAGCTCAGGTTTCTCTGACAGGAGGAAGCATGGAGGGGTGTATTTGGTGTGTATGTATGTGAAGGGAGTGGGGGTCAGGCCCCAAAATAAGCAGCGTGTTCTGCACGTGGTGGCAGGGGCTCAGAGCTGTGGTTGGACCCCTGAGTCAGTACCGTCCTTCACTTCATAACCTGGAGACGTCTGGACGCCAAGCATGGGCAGAGGGGTGAGTTCTCTCTTTTGTTTCAGTACTGTACCGGACTAAAGCTTTTGTTTCTGAGCTGGGTAGAGAAGCAATGTGCGGACACAAATAAATCGTTGGTACCCTCACAGCTCATTGAAACAGTGCTTCGTTGTAAAAGGTGATCCATTTCAAAGCGGTTGTCCACTGTATATCTGTTTAGCTTTAGTGTGAGATAGAGTAAGCAAAAAATATGAATTTTTTTTTGTTTATTTTACAATGACTTGCTAAAACAGTGTGAGCAGATTTGTAAAGAGACCCGTATTAATCTTTGCACTACATGTTTGAAACTAAGTATCACAGGTGCCTTGAAGCTTTTCATCGGCCATTCAGCCTATTTATAGAAACCGAACGTGCCACTGGGTAGCTTGGGATGACTGTGTGACCGCACTGAACGTGGAGCAGAGAAAGTAAAGGCGAGCGCTGACTGACGAGCTCAGAAAGAAGACTGTAGGTATCCACATTACACGTTTACACAAGACCATCTCCAAGCAGCTTCAAGTTCAAGTGACCTCAGCTGACAAGATTATTAAAAAGTACAATGTTTACGGGATTGTAACGGAACTTCCAGGATATGGACGCAAGAGGAAATGTGACTCCATGTTGATCAAATGGATAGTGAGAATGATAAATAAAAAGAACAAAGAAATCCATTCAAGCTAAACTCCAAAGCTGAGGTTTGTCACTTTGTGTGTCATAATGGGCTCCATGCAGAAGAGCCAGAGCGGTTTGCCAAACTACATGTTCAGTTCAGTTCAGTGTATTTATGTAGCACCAAGTCACAACAGAAGTCATCTCAGGGCACTGAACAAAAACATTCATAAGAAATAATAATTTAACATTATTTATCTGAGGAGCAGACTGCTTTGAGTTTAACTCCATCACAGAACTCTCATCTTGAGCAAGCATGAAGGTGACAGTGGAAAGGAAAAACTCCCTCATGAGGAAGAAACCTTTAGCAGAACCAGGCTCAGGACAAGCGGCCATCTGCTTCGACCAGCTGGGTTTGAGAGGAACAGATACACAATGGCAGGTCAAGAATCATGTTAAGATAGAAATAGTATCAAATGAAAACTATTAACTGTTAACAATTCATTTAAGGAAATGAGGACAATTTGTCCTCTAGTAGCATAACAAGCCAACCCTAACTATAGGATTAATCAAAAAGTAAAGTCTTAAAACTGGACAATGTGTCAGCCTCACGGACAGAAACTGGAAGTTGGTTCCACAAGAAGAGGAGCCTGATAACTGAAAGATCTTCCTCCCATTCTGCTTTTGGAAACTCTAGGGACCATGAGTAAGCCTGCAGTCTGAGAGTGAAGTGCTCTGTTAGGAAAATCTGGAACAACAAGATCTCGACTATAAGATGGAGCTAGGTTGTTGAGGGCTTTGTAGATTAGAAGTAAGATTTTGAATTCAAGTAGCTGATTGGATTCATTGGGTTTCATGGACAAATATAACAGTGTATCATCAGCATAACAATGAAAATTTATCCCATGCTGTTTAATAACTTTACCTAGTGGAAGAATATATAAGGTAAAGAGTATTGGTCCAAGCATTGAACCTTGAGGAACTCCATGACTAACTTTTGTGTATGATGATATTGACAAGCCTCAAAGTTTCTTGAACTGATGAGAAAGAAATTAAGCTTTTTGTCTCCAGTCACAGTTGTATTTTTTATAATAGAAGGGTACCAACCAATTGTTATGTGCCTGTACGTTGTATACTATGTGTAAACAGGTTTGAAGGACCTGCAGTTTGTGAGCATCAGAATACCTTCTTTAGACAATAACATCTCAAGATGATGGCTCTTCTCCTCGATAGGTTTGGTTCCCGGTTTATCAGCGTCATTTAGTCATTTTCCTTGTATTCTCTCCATCAGGCCCGTTCCATTTAGCTTTATGGGAGGACAGCCTGGTAATCTTCCTCACGCACAGTGGGGGTAAATTGCTATGCCAGGCACATTTCAGGCTCTCCACAGACTCTGTGCTCCCTCTTTCGCTCTTTTTTGATTAGTTTTCCACTGTGTCACTCACGTGCACACCCTTCTCCTCACATACTCTCAGTGTACCCCCCACCCCACCCCTTCACTGACATGCACACATGCAGCTAAGAGGAGACTGACAGCAGCAGATGATTTCCATGATGCACCGTTCTTCTACATACTCTCCCTGTCACAAATAAGGAACCTGTACGTTGACAAAACAAAAATCTGCATATTCAGGGAATGTTTTGCCAGCAGACTGAAATGAACCAGCAAGTCCATTGTGTTGTAATACGCTGCTCTGAATGTAAATGTCCTGCAAACACACGACCCTTACACCTCTGTTTTCCCACAGTGGGGTGCTGAAAATGGAGGCAAGAAGAAAAAGAAGGACAAGGACTTGGACGAGCTGAAGAAGGAGGTGGCCTTGGTGAGGAATAAAACAAGCCGTCCTTGTTTCTACCCACACTCCCTTTTCTGCACAGTGATTGATTTCATTGCTGCTTTTTCCAAATGATCTCCAAATAGCATTACGCTGGAGACTCCGGGTTATTTAACAAGGCTGTAAATGAAAACGGTGGCCCGTAAACAAAATGGCAATCCAACCTGTAGTCAGCTGCAGAAGAGCTCGAAGGTTTTCTTCTATCTGCTCAGCCTCCTCCCGGCTGCTCTTCTTTGTACTCGGGGAGACTGAATAATTTGTGGGCCACCAGCAGCCTGGTGCCCACTTTCTGTGTTGTACTTGTTTGAGGTGCTGTCAAAATGCCACAGAGCCATGCCCACGAAAACTGGGTTAAGTTCTGCTGCTCCCACCATGAGGGATAAAGCAGCTCTTGTCGATTAGAACGTAGGCCTGCGCGTATTATCGCCACAGTGTACTGTGCTTCATGTACTTCTTCATTTAGTGATTTACTTCTTCGTCCTTACGCAGAAATCCTTTTAATCACCTCCGGACCACGGTTAATCGATACTGGGTGTAGCTCTATATAAACAAAATCTGTTTTCGAGGAACACGGGAGCATTCAGTTGATTTTGACCAAATTACTTTCAGCCAGCTGAGGCTGCTGAAGAAAGTGATGGATCCTCTCTATCTGCTGGGAGGAAGAAAAAAAAAGTAGCTTTCAATTTTTTAGGAAGACTCAGTCCTGAGAGATGATGGCTGGTTTATTTCAGTGTCTTCACACACGAGACCCACAGAAATAGATACCATATTTTTCGGCCTGTAAGTCGCCGTTATTTGCATAATTTGCATGCCCTGTGAGTTATACGCCGAAGCGATGTATTTTTGAATTTTTTTCTCATGTTTATAAACCAATTTTTGGCTGAGATATTGAACACTACCATTTACAGCCACTAGATGGCACTCGAGTTGTATGGCATGCCGTTGTGTCATGTAATAGTTAAAAGTGGCTATTAATGACACAATTGGCTTGCCATAATCTCCCACCTTCGTCCAGCTTGCTTGAAGCAACTGTCAAATCAGCTTAATTTTGCTGCACCGCCCCGGAGAAATGCAGCTAATTTAACCGTCAAGTGCATTTATTAAGTAAAAGTTAAACTGAGACGCACCTTTGCTATAATTTCGAGCAAACAAACAATTGTTTTTAAGTGTTAATCTCTTTAAATTCTTGTTAAAGTCTTACGTGTATGCTCCCGTGGCCGCCATTTGGCCGCCAATTGATTTTTGGCACAACACCGGCCCATATTTCCAGGTTGTCAGCGGTGACGCGTAACAAACGCGACATGTCAGCAGTGGCGCATAATAGATGCAACGTATTTATGGATTTTTCCACTTTATTAGACATATTTGGACTGATGCGACTTATAGGGCGGTGCGACATGTACGGCAGAAAATACAGTATATTTTAAAAGCTGTTTTTTCTGTGATTCCTTTTATTCTTTATGCAAAAAGATTTTAACAGAAAAAAGTAACCCGTTGGTGCAATCATTTGCATTGTTTCAAAGAAAACCTTAAGTGAGGTTGTGTGGATTAGTTGTGTGCTGTCAGTATCTTACCTGCAGTAGGTAAGCATCGGAACAATCTGTGTTGGGAGAATCAGAAATAAATTCTCATGAAGGAGTAACGCTGCCTGCTCAGAGCAGAGACCTTTCAAGAACAAGGTTTTATCGTTTTAAACTACTCATAGTCAAAACAACGATTCAAGACTATATTTAAATGTTACTTTTTGGCACTGTTGTATAAAACAGCTGTTTGTTTTGTTACTATAGCCTCGATCTAAAAACGTTCATGCTTTTTCTACTTTCTTTACTCTGATGAATAAAATATCCTGTCACTGATTTGCTAAGTTCACACAAAGTAGTTTGTCTCTGTAAACTACTTTTCTTTTGTACAATCTGGCTCCTAATATTCTCCCAGGAAAAAGACAAGGTGTCCAAGGCTGCTGAAACCATCGATGTAACAAAAGATGGATACAACTTCTCCATCTTTATTGTTATTCCTAATTAAAACCATAATGTCTGGTTTACAGGACATGAGCCAGATTTTTTGAGGTAAAGAAAAGGGGCTTTAAGCCCCGCCTACTCCCCTACAAAAGCATGTTTTTTAAGAATCAAATTACTCATTACAACTAAATATGAAAACAATTATAATAATTTGAACAAACAGCAGCAACGTAGGAGAATGAACAGATGCTAACAACTGGAGAAAATATATTTTTTGCTGTGCTTTGTTTATTTATTTTTTTTAACCAGGAAGATATTTTTATTTTTATTTACATGGACTTAATCTTATACTGCAGTCGGCCTGCAGGAGATATTCCTCCTGTTCTGACTCATTAATCATGTACTACATGCTGTGTGCTCACCTTTTGTTAAGAAGAAATGAAGACAGCAAGACCTGGTTGTTAGAAGTGGCCATTTTGGAACTAGCACCTGCACATTGTAATGCTTTAAGTCCCGCCCACTCCATCCCCCACAGCCAGTCATGGTGTTGCATGAGTCTTCTCTTAACCGTCCTACTGCCCAGAAGTCAAAAATGACCCACGGGGCCTCAGTTTTGTCACTGAGGTCATTTTGACCTAAATACATCAGGAGGGTTAAAAGTGTGAAATAACTAACAACGATGGAAAAATTACATACAGCAGCACGGTAAGAACCATGTCAATCAACAAGAGTTCACATCCAAAAACCATATCTGAGTTGTATGTCTTTTATAAATCCCAATTATTTTCATGAAAGGGGTGTGGCTTAAAACTTGTACATGGAGTTAGCTTATGGGGACACCAGTTTCCTCTCTGGCTTCCACTTCCGTGTTCCAGTTTGACGTCTGGATTCTATTAACAGTCTGTGTTTTTACTTTAATTTTAACATAATGTTTTTTGCGTTTAATGAAATTAAATGTAAATGACTGAAAGTAGTGGCACTAGTGCAGGGCTATTCAACAAAACTGCTCAGGCGGGGGGCGCAGTTTCTGAAAGCCAACAGCTCGGGGGCAGGACATCCAGCGATTAAAGTCATTATGTAAATAAACCAAAGTTTACAATGATCTGTTACCTTTTAAATTTGTTTATTTTATTGCTTTGAATCATAAATGCAATAAACAGAACCCAAAATCCAAACCCAGAACCCCCACCCCCCCAAAAATAATGAAGTGGGCCGGATTGAATTCACCCGTGGGCCAGAAATGGCTCGTGAGCCGCCAGTTGAATATTCATTCATTCGTTCAACCTTTATTTATACAGGTTAGTCTCATTGAGCCTCGGGGACTCATTTACAAGAGAGACCTGTTTTCATAGTGTTGGAAATACCAGGAAGTTGTTCTGATATGGAAGATGTGCAAAACTAGGTGTATAAAATGTTTTAGAACTGGTTTAAATAGTTTAATATTAACTATAATCTAAGAAAGAACAGAACATATGGAGGAAAAGTGCTCATCTAATTAAATAGATCTATCCCTCATTCAACTTCCAGATGTTGACATGTCCTCTCATAGCTGGAGTATGATGCGTTTAACGTTCTAAACTTACGAATGAATGAAGTTTCTACGTTTAATTTTGAAGAACAGCCTTGCACTGGTGGATTGTAGAGGGGCATGCCTAATACAAACATAACGAACAACAAAACTGTTTTATTGCATACAATCTCAGTAATATTTTAAATTTAATGAGTCGTTAATATCATTCTGTGTATTTCTTGTTCGGTGACCTTGACTGATGTGAAGGGCGCCTTCAAATAAAATGCATTATTTTAATTATTATTAGTTAAATTAGGCTTCTCATGTTGAGAGCTCAGTCAATTTATAAATTAATTGCTTTTTTTGTGCTCAGTTTGATCATTTTGAACACTTTAAAAAAATGTATTTTTTTTACTTAGCTTGGAAACAAACGTCATTCTGACAAAAAGAGAAAAAAATTATGTTATTTGCCCAAAATGATAACCATCTGTGAAAACGCCAATAGACTGCCAAGAACAAAATGTCTCATTGACCCATTGTCCAGCTGTGCTTTCAGATAAACAAGTCCTTCTGTCTATGTGAATAAGTGAATGTCACTTTGGATTAGTATGTTCAGATTATGTTCCATTTTAAAACAGAATTGCGCCTGAACTCTGTCTATGTTTGGTCAGTTTTAACACGAGTACGAGTCAACAAATGACGTCAATTTCAGCTGTTTTTTCTTCTGCATTCAGCAGCAAACTATTTTATTTGTATATTTTCTGGATTGCTCACACATTTACTTCTGAAGGAAATAAAGGTTACACCTTCAGCCCAATGAGATGCAGTGGGAGTGGACATCTTTGACCTCTCTGATCTGTCACGGGACATAAATAATTTATAGGAATCCCCCTGACCCGGTTGGGAACAGAGAATAAAGTATTTTTCACCAAGATGGACTGCAGCGGTGCATCGCTTTCACAGCTGCAGCTATACATCATCTAAAATAACATTATTGATTCCTTCCAGGATGATGTTTAATTTTCTCTTTTATGATTTGCCGATTGCAGATTCTGTTCGAGTTTCACTGAAGCAAAATGTTTGTCTTTGCAGGATGACCACAAAATATCTGTGGAAGATGTGGGAAAACGCTACGGAGTGGACCTCACACGGGTAATGGCGAACGCACGCAACTTGTTCTTTCACGCAGTTTCACTTACACACAAACACACAACAAAGTCCTGCCTCAGTGTCCCACATGGAGATGTAATCTCAGCCCGCCTGTCCTGGACTTGAGCTTCCAAACCGAGACCAGGCTTTCCTTTGGTCGACTCAGGCCCACCGCAGCGTGCTCGGCTCACCTTGACTCTTCTTCATCTCTAATCCCTTGCACACACAAACAAACTTGCATTCTTTGATGCAAAATGAAAAGAAAATCCATTCAGCCCTAAACACAGGCAGGTACAAACACACCACAACGCATTTTTGCTGTAAACACATTCACTGCTTGCTGCAAAGGTGAACGCTTCAGCGTTGCAGGTGAAGTGAAGCAGATTTAATCTGGTTGGAATTAGCATGAAAAAAGCTCCAGAATGGTTCAGGCTGCAAAACGATCACAGTCACTGAGTTGAGAATATAATGAAATAATAGCTTTTTTTTATGAGTTAGACCATGACATCTGACGAATCTGTTCAATAAAGTTCGAGCCAAGCCCCTTATAAGAGAGGAGTCACCCATTTTATTGTAGTTGTGGTGTTAAATGGGCCAAGCAGGAATATTTGATGTTCTGCAACTGTAGCAGTAAAATTGCCTTTAAGCCATGGCAGAAACTAGTAACCCATTGCAGGCAGATGTATATTGCTAAAAACTGCTCTCCCTCAGGGCCTGAACAACGCCATGGCTGCAGAGATTCTGGCCAGGGACGGTCTGAATGCGCTGACTCCCCCACCCACCACCCCGGAGTGGGTCAAGTTCTGCCGTCAGCTGTTCGGAGGCTTCTCCATCCTGCTGTGGATCGGTGCTATTCTCTGCTTCCTGGCCTACAGCATCCAGGCGGCCACAGAGGACGAGCCGGTCAACGACAATGTAAGAAAGTGCATCTGAAGTGCACACAATATAAAAGTGCACACACACCTGAGGGGGAGACGCAGACTAGAGGAATCACATTCACGTAAGAATGCAGGGTGAACGCTGAGCGCTGAATGACTTTGCTGAAATTTGTTAAAGAATGAACTTTTAACTCGGCTAGTTGAGAAGCTAAAATTAAAAAACAGTAGCTTAAAGCTAATATCAAAGTTGTCACTGCAAGCTAAAACTATCAAACCTTAGCTAAAAGCTAATTAAAGTAAATCTGTGGGTAAAATCAACAAGATAGTTCTTGTGGTTCCACGTTAAAAACGTTAACTAGTAGCTAAAAAGCTGAAATTCTCAAAACTGTAGCTAAAGGCTAAAGCCAATAAAACCATAACTACAGTTAGCAAAACTGTAGCTAAAATCAAAAACTACCAAAACAATAGCTAAAACGTTACATTAGCAAAACAATAGCTAAAAGCTAAAGGTATCAAAGCTATAGATTAAAGGTAAATGTAGTAAAAACATAACTAAAAGCGAATAATAACAAATGAGCAGTGATATATAATTTCAAAAATACATGAGTGGCAGCACAGCAGCCCAGTGGTTAACTCAGTCACAGGATCACATGCCTTTCTGCATGTACTTTACATGTTCTCCTTGTGGACACGTGCGTTTTTATCTGACTTCTCCAGTTTCTTCTCACGGACCAAACGCATGCAGGTTAGTTTCACTCGAAACTCTAATTTCTTTCTAGGAGTGAGTGACAGTGAGAATGGTTGTTTGTTTGTTTTTATGTGTCCCTCTGATGGACTTGTGATGTGTCCACGGTGTCCCCTGTCTCAGTGACTGATGGACATGGACACCAGCTCCCCATGACCCAGAAAAAAAGTAGTGGTTGAAACTGGATGGATGGATGGATGGATGGATGGATACTGGATCGATGGATGGATGGATGGATGGATGGATGTAAAGATGAATGGATGGATGGATGACTAGATGTATGTATGTATGTATTTATGGATGATGAATGGATGAATAGATGGATGGATGTTAGATGGATGAAGAGATGGGTGGTTGGATGAATGGATGGATGAATAGATGTATGTATGGATTTATGTATGTATGTATGGATGGATGTATGGATGAATGGATGGATGGATGACTAGATGTATGGATGGATGGATAAATGAATGTATTTATGGATTAATGAATGGATGAATAGAAGAGTGGATGTATTTATTGGTGAATGGATGGGTGGATGGATTAATGTATTTATGGATGGATAGAT
>NC_056506.1:45312579-45317746 GCF_014905685.2 Nematolebias whitei | reverse complement strand
ATTTATGGGTGAATGGATGGGTGGATGGATTAATGTATTTATGGATGATAGATGAATAGATTGATGGATGTATTTATGGATGAGTGAATGGATGGATGAATAGATAGATGGATGGATGGATGATGGATTTATGTATGTATGCATGTATGTATTGATGGATGGATGACTAGATGGATGTAAGGATGGATGGAAGCTCACATTAATAATTAATACACAATAAGGTGAACTCATTCTCTTTTCTTCAAAAACTGAAGAAAATTGAACCAAACCGATGGTTTTCTGAACTCCTGCACTCGTTTTATTCCCAAAATAATCTAAAGACAAAGTTTTGCAGGATGGAATTTCAAACAGGCTGCAGAGACTTGCACTTGTTTTCAACCCTATATTTAATTCATGACAGGAGAACAACAAACCAAACGTTGCTTTCTAAAATATATGCTCAACTGCATTTCAGCATGAGTGAAAATCTGAAGAGCAAATTATAAAATATCTGGAAGTTTCATCATCTGCACTTCACAATAACCATCGAATTCAGAAAATCCAGGTAATTTTCTTTCTACACGGGGACGGGGTGAACACTTATACTGAAATATCTTTAGGCCATCAAACGGCTCTGCACTCTACAAAAAACATGATTCATGTTAAAGAAATTCTCTAAACCTGAGTATGGACAGAAATTTAACCAAAAAATGTATTTATTCATCCTTTTTGACTCCAAAAAAATAGCTATAAGAAAATGAAAGAAATAATCCTGCTTATTTGTCAGCAGAGTTTAAAAAAGCACAAGTAAAGTAATTCTTGAAAGGCTTTGCTTATAAGAACAAACCAAACGGTGCACTGCATGAACAGGATGGCTGCCACAAAGGAGTCTAGAAGCCACCAAATAAAACCATTTATTGTTTTATAAAGCACAAACTACAAATGCTCTGGAGCTGTGGAGAAATTAAAATCACAAATTTTAGCAGTAGGGACATACCTGGATACGAAATGATAGTAAAAGCTGATACAAAATACTTGAAGACATGAATTATGATTAATTTTTTACCATGGTTTTCCTCGACACGCGTCATAAATGAGCATAAATGTTAATTTTTCGTGACTTTACCAACAAGAAAAGCCTATTGAGGTTTTCTTTTTTTAACATAGAGTTAAAACAGGGAAGAGACTTCTTATTCAGACAATAAACAAAACTCTCCAAACATTTAAAATCATTTCTTAATCAAACCAGCTGGCTTTAAGTCTCATTCATTCATAAACCGTTCCCGTGAGCTCCCGCTTGGATGAATGTGACGTGGAGAAAACAGCCGCTGATGCTGGCAACGTTCCTGGCGTTAGCGTGGACAAATCCTCAGAGCCACCGCAGGCCGAGTGGAGCCAAGCGCCGCCCGAGCTGCACCTTATGGCTCTGAGTCATTACGCACTCATCGTTCAGCTCCCGTCAGCATTAAACCCTCTCAGAACGCACAGCAGATACGCACGCACACGATAAACCTTATCTCCCTGCAATTAAATCTCTCCGTTCGGTTCGGACGATGCTCTGGTGAGCTGCTGCAAAGCTCATTCTGCCTGCGTCTATGGCACGCTGTAAAATTTGCACGCGGTTATGTAAGATGAAAATCGGCACTAGCAGAGCATCACGCTCGGCTTTGTCAACACGCTGGGACAGAGAGCGTACAGGCCTTAACATCCGTTTTATTGCAGTTTTATTTTTTGTGTGCAAATCGATAAAAGTGACTTGCAATGGAGTTTGTAAAATAAAATGTTTAAAATGTTTTTAATTCAGATGTCAGTAGAAATGAAAAATGTTTTCATCAGGATTCTTGTCTTCTGAGGCATAAACCAGTCAACCATGAACCATTCTGAGCTGTGGTGAGAACAGAGAGCAGGTGGAAGAGAACTTGGAGAGGTGGAGGTATGCACTAGAAAGAAGAGGAATGAATGTCAGTCGTAGTAAGACAGAGTCCATGTGTGAATGAGAGAGAGGAGGTGGAAGAGTGAGGCTACAAGGAGCAGAGGTCACAAAGGTGCAGGACTTCAAGGACTTGGGGTCCACTGTCCAGGAAAATGGAGAGTGTGATAAAGAGGTGAAGAAGAAAGTCCAGGCAGGATGGAGTGGATGGAGAAAAGTTTCAGGAGTGATTTGCGACAAAAGGGTGTCAGCAAAGGTCAAAGGAGAAGTTTACAAGATAGTGGTGAGACCAACGAGAGACATGGACAGAAAGACAGGAGACAGAACTGGAAGTGGCAGAACTGAAGATGTTGAGGTTCTCCTGAGGAGAGACAAGGATGGAGAAGATCAGGAATGAGATCATCAGAGGTACAGCACAGGTTGAACAACTGGGAGAGAAAGTTAGGGAGGCCAGACTGGGATGGTTTGGACATGTCCAGAGGAGGGACAGTGGTTTGGACATGTCCAAAGGAGGGACAGTGGTTTGGACATGTCCAGAGGAGGGACAGTGGGTATATTGGTAGAAGGATGTTAGAAATGCAGCTGCCAAGAAAAAGATAGAGGAGATATACGGATGCAGTTAGAGAGGACATGGAGGGAGTTGGAGTGAGGACAGAGTGAGGTGGAGGAGGATGACTCACTGTGGAGACCCATGAAGAGGGAAAAGCAGAAAGAAGAAGAAGAAGAAGGATTGTCTGCTGATGCATGGACGTCTATTAATTTCAGCAGAATAGTATCAAATGAGACTTTTTTTCAAGGTGCGCTCACAGACCGAGCACCTGAGAAGAAACAATTTGTTTATTAGGGTCAAAGAGGAAACTAAAAGACATAAGACAGCCAGTCATTGTGGATTATGCAGTGCAGTTATGTTCTGTGCAAAAGGAACATGTCAGTTTAAATATGTTAAAATTATTAATCTGGATGTTGAAAATAAAAAAAGAAAACATCAGGGTTGGTGATGAAGTAAGAAATGGTGCTGCAGCCTGAAATCCTGTAAAATGTTCAACTGAACGCATCAACATGTCCCGTCATCATGACATTATATTTCTGCCATTACGTCAATAATACAAATAAATACATATATGTTTGTATAAATATACTAATAAATGGATTTATTTATATACATAAGATTTTTTGGAATTTGCTTACACTAAAATAGTTTTCTATATATAATAAATTAATGTTTTGTGTTAAGTCTTTTAAATGTTTTATTTCATTTTCTTCACATTAATCAAACATATTTTATTTAATGATGTATGAATTAACCTTTATCAATATTGATTTGTAGATTTTTTTCCCATCCATATGTACAGATATTTCTACAGTACTGCTTATTTTAAATAGTACATTTATGATGTTTGTTCTATGCAATTTATTTAGCTTTTTTTTATTCTCTTCTTTATTTTTTTCATTTTCTTCACATTAATCAAACATATTTTATTTAACGATGTATGAATTAACCTTTAAATCTCTCAATATTGATTAGTAGATTTTTCCATCCATATATACAGATGTTTCTAAAGTACTGCTTATTTTAAATAGTACATTTAAGACAATGGCTGTTCTGTATAATGTATTTAGCTTTTTTATTCTTTACTTTATTAACTTTTTAGTTATTTCATTTTGTTTTAACTCTCTACTTTTTTTCTTTTCTCATTCAAACATGACAATATTGTTTTGGCTGAGCAGCCACATGCTTTATTTTTTTTTTCTGGAAGTCTGTTTCCATCGAGCAGACGATGACTCAGATTATTTCGTTGGTCCTTTTTGTCTCGTTGCCATATGAAACTGGCATATTTAAAACATGTTTCTCCGTATTGCACCTTTTTACTTTCTGTCAATCATTTGCTTCTTTTTAGTTCAAATAAAAAACATATTTTGCCCAGAACAAGAAGCCATTGTCACAACTAAACACCCGGCGAGTCAGAGCACCTTCCAACACATTAAAACAGAATCCCAGCAGCGCTTCCAGACCTGTTGCTTCCAGTTTCACCATTTTTCTTAGCATGTTTGGTCACGGTCTATTTATCACCCAAATGTTTGGAACGCTTGTAGATTTTACGGTGACATCTGGCGGGACAGATGTTGCCCCTGTATTTCTGCACAGCTGCTGAAGGAGAGCAACTTTTTATTTATTTTATATTTTAAAGCAAGACGAGGAGAAAATAAAATCTTTAAATACCACGTGGGACAAAACGAGTTGCTGCGAAGTGAACACAGAACGTTATTAACACTGACAGGAGGTTTTCTTTGGATCCACGTCTATTTTCTGGTTCAGAATATTCTTGCACAGCCACGGTGACAGAGGAAAAACAAAACAAAAGAACGTATTTCCAGTGGAAAAGAGCAAAAATATTCTGTTGCTGTCAAATAAAAGCAGAACCATTGTGAAAGCAAACTTCTCAGGATTTCGAGCTTTTATTTTTCAGCAGTCCAAGACATATAGTGCACCGGCTGGTACGTGCTTTTATCCAAAGTGACTGGCTGTCGTGTTTGCATCAGTGAGAGCTGAACCCACAAAGCTTTCCCCTCCTGCATAGCTGAAAACAGATACCAAAAATAAACCTAAAAACAACAACAACAACAAAACACCAACATGAATGTCTCCCAACAATAAGGCTGTAAATCAAAGAGGGAGGAGCGAAGGAAGTGAAGGAAGTAAAGGAAGTGAAGGAAGCGAAGGAAGCCATCTTTGTGAAGAGAACTGGTCCATCATTAAACAGGGGTGGAGCCTCTGTGCCCATCTGTCCCCCTCTTACAACACTGTTACCACTAGTATTCTCTGAATAGCAAGCGGCCATCAGGGCATTTACGATCAGTCGTTAGGATGACGGTCCTTCTTTATCATGTGAACAGCTAGTTCTGGATGTCATCATCCAATATGAGAAGGTGCTATTTATAAAACTGAGTTTACTGCAGCTCCTCAGACTGAGGAAGTCTTATAGATTAAAGATGAAACGTTTCAACAAGTTTTTTTTTTTAATTTATCCATCCAGAGGACCTGACTTAACTTTGTTAGATTTTTTTTAATTTTTTTTTTGGTACCACTTTGCAATAAGGCTCCCCTTACAGATGGCTAATAAATAATTTATAGATAATCCAGTTCATCTGGCCAGTTTCTTTTTTGTGGAAAGGCAGCCACAGCCAAAGTGGTTCAAGACATCAAAGTTTTTGCTCAATCATCCAGGTACAAAATCCAGTAATGGTCAATCAGGTCAT
>NC_056506.1:45289423-45312569 GCF_014905685.2 Nematolebias whitei | reverse complement strand
ATATTTCATCTAGAGTTGTTATATTAAACATTTCAGACTAAGTTACTACCTTGTGAGCACAATAAGCATTTGTAAACCTACTTTTTTAGGATATAACATTAGTTGTCGATACTTATAATGCAGTGATAAAGTACAATATTATATCCTAAAACGGTTTTATAAATGCTTATTGTGCTTACAAGGCAGTAACTTAGTCTGAAATGTTTAATATAACAACTCTAGATGAAATCTATAGGTGAACAGATCTGGTTCACTATTTGGCAAGACATTACTCCGCTTTGTCTCTCTGTCACCCTTAATTAATGCATAATAAGCAGTTGTTAATGATTTATAAAGTGTATATAGAGAAATTAATAATGTATTTATTAACTATTTATTAGCCGTCTATAAGTGGAGTCTTATTGTAAAGTGGTACCAGTTTTTCTACCTGGATTATTGAGCATGCATCAGGATGTGCTGTAAAGCAAAGCTCCAGTTCAGAAAAAAGTCTCTCCTGGCCCAAACAGATCAACGTCTCACTTTTTATTTTCTGGGTTCTGGAGGCAGATGCTCACTTGGACTACCACTGAAAGTCTAAGATGACATAAATAGTTAATGAGAAATCAATTCTACGGTGGCTTGTGGGTTCCTTTTACTCTTTCCATTTGCCGTTTCACGGGTCTGAAGTTGGTAAAATCACAATTTCCTGAGCTTAAACATGCCTGACACGAGCTAAATTAGGTAGATAATGACGCCGTGCCTCGGCTCTGCTCTTCTTTCAGCTGTATCTGGGCGTCGTGCTGGCAGCTGTGGTGATCATCACCGGTTGTTTCTCCTACTTCCAAGAAGCCAAGAGCTCTCGAATCATGGACTCCTTCAAGAAAATGGTGCCGCAGGTACAGCAGATGCATTACTAGGTGGTGTGTGTAGTCTCAGAGCTTTCTAAATCAATAAGCCATCCCTCAAGTAGGGCTTACACACTCACTTGAGTGGAAATCTAATAAGCTTGCACAAAGGAAAATAAATGTTTGAGCCAACTCTGGATTGTGAGTGTGTTTGCATAAAAACTCCCTCTTGTTATCCACCTCCAGCTCTTCGATTACCTAATTCTTTAATCTATTTAGACTCTTTTCACTTTCTTCTTGTGTCTATTTTTCCTATGCCTTCCCTTTTTCCTAGATCGACTTTTAACATAGCACTACTCTTTTCTCCATCTCTCTCCTCGTTTTACCACATCTCATCCTGATAGTGTTTTTTCGTCTCTTTGCCTTTTTCCCAGCAAGCCATGGTGATCCGGGAGGGAGAGAAGATGCAGATCAATGCAGAACTTGTGGTGTTGGGAGATCTGGTGGAGATTAAAGGGGGAGACCGAATTCCAGCTGACCTTCGAGTGATCTCATCCAGCGGGTGCAAGGTAGAGGATGGGTGTAGGCCAAAGCCTGGTTGGCTTTGAGGCCTCAGCAGGATCATAGGCTAAAGTGGGGTGTTAGCATACCGCGCAGGTGAGGCAAGGATGTCACCGCGCGGAGCTGGTTTCACTCTCCTAACAAGTAGTTTCAGCAAAAGTTTGATTTTACAATTTCTCAGATCAGTCAGTTGAAGGGAGTAAAGCACAGATGGTCCAGCCAATCAGCAGCCAAGAAGTTTCTTCAAAGTGGCGACCATTTTCCAAATAGTTTACTGAGACGACATCCAAGATGGACCATCTGTCATTTCCGTTATGAGGTCAGAAGACACAGATAGGATGTTTGAAAAAAAATCACAAGAGTGAATAAAAACAAAAGTAGTAAAACAACGAGGACCGGAAGAAAACAAGTAATCCCCACTAACTTTAAAAATAGCACTAATTTCTTCACATCAAGCAACAGAACACCAAGCTGGTTTGTCTTGGGTTTTAATGCCAGACCACAGTCTTTATGTGTTCTCATTAAAGGAGCTCAGATCCCAGAAATATAAATACACTTGACTGGCTAACCACCACTCAGGCTGCGCTAATGAGGGAAGAATCCTTCCATCCTGGTAGGTGCTACATCCTTAGTTACTGCAGCAAACCATGGATATCTGAAGAAGAAAAAACTCAAGCAAAAAGGCCAATGTTTTACAATTAATTGTTAGAGATGTCGGAACTTGAACTTTAAAGAATATGGTAATACATGTACATATATTTTTTTTGGTTTGGAAACACTAGTCTAATACATGGAACGATTATACCAGGGGCCATTGCTCTCTCTAGACAAGACTGTTAGTGGAAAAAACGCTAATTTATTCAATTTCAATTCAATTCAGTTTATTTATATAGCGCCTTTGAATTTAACTTCATCGCAGAACTCTCATCTTGAGCAAGCACGAAGGCGACAGTGGAAAGGAAAAACTCCCTCATGAGGATGAAACCTTTAGCAGAATCAGGCTCAGGACCAGCGGCCATCTGCTTCGACCAGCTAGGTTTGGTAGGAACAGATACACAATGGCAGGTCAAGAATCGCATGTTAAGATAGAAATAGTATCAAATGAAAACTATGAGATTTTTGTTAATGAAAAGTGCGTTACAAATTAAATTCATTATTATTATTATTATTTAACAATTCATTTAAGGAAATGAGGTTAATTTATCCTCTAGTAGTCTAAGCTTAAGACAGCATAACAAGCCAACACTAACTATAGGATTTATCAAAAAGGAAAGTCTTAAGCCCAGTCTTAAAACTGGACGATCTGTCAGCCTCACAGACAGAAACTGGAAGTTGGTTCCACAAGAAAGGAGCCTGATAACTGAAAGATCTTCCTCCCATTCTTCTTTTAGAAACTCTAGGAACCGCGAGTAAGCCTGCAGTCAGAGAGTGAAGTGCTCCGTTAGGAAAATATGGAACAAATCTACAATTTGTAATATGTAACTAATCTACAAAACTTGTTTTTTCCACTTTTATGAATAAAATCTAAATACTAAATTGTGAATTAGTGTATAGGTTAGACAACAGCTCATATATGTAAATAAATCTATGTATAAAGTAATAATCTATGTATATATGTGTCGTCTATATCTAAATACAGAAGTGCATCTTGAGTAAGGCCTAAATATGTTCAGAAATATCAGAAAAAAATATGTCATGTAAGGTGAAGTTAGGTCAACACAGTGGCTCAGTTGGTAGAGCTGTTGCCTCTCAGTGAGAAGGTCACAGATTCAAATCCCAGCCAGGGGACCTTTCTCAGTGTTCTCTCCGTGCATACGTGGGTTTTCTCCGGGTACTCTGGTTTCCTCCCACAGACCAAAAACGCATGTTAGGCTGATTAGTAACCCTAAATTGTCCCTAGTTTGTCTCATTTGTTATGTGTTCCTGTGATGGACCGAAGACATATTCAGGGTGTCCCCCGTCTCTTAGTGACTGCTGGACATGCGCACCAGTGAACCCCATGACCCGTAAAGGAAGAAAGATGGATGGATGGAAGTTGAAGTTATTAGTATAAATGCAGCTAAGTACAGACACTTGTTAGACTAAATTGACATAACCAGTAAAGTATTTAGTTACTTTAAAAGCAATTATGTACCCATCTGGCTAGAATGATTTCAGTACTTTGTAATTTTAGCACGTGGCGGTAGCCTGCCGTGTTTCTTTTGCGCCAGCTAACGGTTGTCCAGCATGGTGGGAGGTTCATTACAGATTACCCCTGTCCCCATTTTTCACCATATGCACATTGTTCTTTGAAATAAATAATTTTTTTTCTACGTGTTTCTGAAATGTAGGCAGCAGAGCTGTTGAACCACTTTCTCAGAGAGTGATTGTTAGGGACTGAAGTTTGACCAAATGTATTAAAAGAACCATGCAAGGAGAAAGCTGTTGCCTTAGATGAACGCCACCCTCAAAGACAACTCCATGTAACGTCCTTACAGCAACATGAACGAACCCTCTCTAACATCAACACACAAACAATTCATACGTTCCAATTAGAATTAAGCTGAAGAGGGATTTAACAGACGCACTTATTGTTTTGGCATGTTTAGCTGACATGTGTGCAACTGTGTAAATGGATACATGTGAAGGTTTCTTACTGACACGTGTAGGCTTATAAAGTTTAACATAGAAAGACTCTGACGTATTTTTCTTTTTAATCTGTGTTTCATACCTGCTAATGTCTTAACTGAAACATCTACTTACTAATATAATTTTATTAATTTTTGCAGATATTTATACCCTAAAATACAAACAAATTGTACCATATTTTTAGGACTATAAGGCGCACGGGATTGCAGTATAAAGAACATTAAGCGTTTTGACAGATTTTTGAGCGCTGTGTACCACATAAAATCGGTTCGAGGTCAGTAAGCACAACCAGAATTAACACATAAGGTGCACCAAATTATAAGGCTCACTGTTAATTTGTGAGAAAATTACGAGATTCAGAAAGATTAGGAGATTCTTTATTGTCATTCGCATTATGTACACAGGGTCCCAGTTACATCCAACAATAAAATGTAAAAGAAAAACAGTAATAAGATCATAAAAACAATACGTTGAACAGCAGCACGAACATGAGTCTGTGTGAGCAGATGAGTATGAATGAACACAGCAACATGAAACAGATCAGCAGCAACATGAAACAGATCAGCAGCAACATGATGTGATTTTTCACAGTGATTATTCTGGTTAGGGATTCATGAGTCTAACAGCTTTAGTGTAGAAGCTGTTCCTCAGTCTAGTGGTTCTACACTTAATGCTCCTTAACCTCTATCCTGAGGGAAGCGGGGCAAAAAGTGCGTGCGCTGGGTGAGTGGGGTCATTCATGATGCAGGTGGCCCTCTGCATCTCGAGATGTCTGTGATGATGGGGATACTGATTCCAACAGACTTCTGTGCAGCCTTCACCACTTTCTGCAAAGCTGTTCTTCCTGCAGCTGTGCAGCCTCCATGCCACACGTTGATGCTGGAGCACAGGAAGGATTTAAAGTGTGCCTTACAGTCGAAAAAATACAGTAATTAAGTTTAATCTGGTGAATTGTTGAATGGAAACAAATTTCAGCCGCCAGTATCTTTTAATCTAAAAACATCTTGTAACTCACTCATTGTTATTGAGACACTGACAGACATCTATGAAACATATCTAGGATCAGACACTCACTTTTCATACATTTCATTCTCGAACAATAAAATTACATTTTTGTCATGAAGTGCCTGTAAGGAGCTCACTTTTCTCATTTTTCTGTCAAACTAATCTTTCTTTGATTCACAAAGGAAGATTTCCTTCTGTTTTTTATTATTTTTCTGCCAACGATCAATACTAAGTTTTACATTCAGGTCTGTTGTTAGAGAAGCACATCCCATAATGCCTTTTCATCATCCTGAAATTGCTTTAAGCCACCAGATAGTCAAACTTAAGCATCATTTTTCAGAGGTTATTATGATTTTCTTTCAAGAGTTTAATCAAATATTGAGTTATAATTCTGTTCACGCTGATGAGTTCAAAAAAGGACATTGTATTACATTATTTATTATCTTCAGTCTTTATTATCTCTCTGGTATATTGAATATTTTTTAAATTGTCACAATTTGAACGAAATGTTTTGAAGCATTGTAATGAGTCATGATGATTACTGCTATAAACGTCCACGTCTACAGATAAAATACAGTTTTGACATTGATTGATACTTTATACACTTGTTGCTGTAACAAGTGCCAATTTATTAATTTCCATTCAGTCAATCTCACCTTTTCTCTCTCCCTGGATAACATTTTACTTTTGTCTTTCCCTGTGAAGGTGGACAACTCCTCTCTGACGGGAGAATCGGAGCCTCAGACTCGCTCCCCGGAGCTAACGCACGAGAATCCTCTAGAGACCCGCAACATCTGTTTCTTTTCAACCAACTGTGTCGAGGGTCAGTAGGCCAAATCTGGCCAAGATTGCCTCTTATCTCCACTGGAAGTCTGTCGTTTAGCCATCTGGAGCTAAACGTTGTTTTGATGTAGTGCCCAACCGTGAATCTGTTTCAGTGCACTAATAATCTGGTCCTCCGTCACTTCATCCTATATTGTGTAGACGCTGGTCATAAAAGGCAAGAGGAGATGGAATTAGTATGTACATGCAGAATTGAGCCGGTGGGACTTTAATATTACTGCTTTCTGTCAGTCATCAAAAACCAATACCATTATCACTGCATTGGGATTTGATGTAGCAATCTGTATTTTTATCATGGATGAAAGTCAGCTCCTCCAAGTCCAAGGGCGGACAATGGTTTGCCACCAACAGGTGAAATACGTCTTCCAGGTCAGGGATGAGTCTCTGCCTCAAGCACAAGTGTTAAGTGGCTCAGACTCTTGTTTGAGTGATGGTAGGATGGAGTGGGAGATGGGTCAATAAATCAGGGCATCTATTGTAATGAAGAGGGTGTTGCTTTGGTCTGAAGAAAAAGCTGAGCTCAAATTTAAATCTTTATTTACTGGTTCATCTACATTCCAACACTCACCTATTGGCATCCGGTATAGATATAACTTTAAGAACGAATAGCTAAAATAAGCTTCCTCCTTTGGGTGGCTGGTCTCAGCCTTAGAGATAAAGGGTGCATTCACACTAGCCCTGTTTAGTCCGCATCAATCCAACTCTGGTCCATTTGCCTAGAAAGTCCGGTTCATTTGGGGAGATGTGAATGCGCAATCAAACTCTGATACGGACCAAAAAAGTGAACTCTGGTCCACCTAGGTTGTTTTCACACCTGATAATCCGGTAGACTCGGTTCGGTTGGGGACCAATATTCATAACATTCTGTTTACATTTGAGCTGGTGCGTTTGCATTCACACTGCACTGTGCAGTCGAGTCAACCTGTTGAACCAACCTGTTCCCCCACTCGCCTGTGGTGGCGCTGCACCAAGAACTACTGAAAGAAACGACACATAAACCTCAGAAGAAGACACTACTTCTTTGTCTTCTGGAAAGAAAAAAAACTGAGTCATGTCAAGTTTTATCGGTTTTAGGAGTTATATTTTGTCATTTTTCAACAATGGACTCAGCATGAGTGGAAGATGAGGCAGAAGACCATGGAGAATGTTGTTTTTCACACAAGACAGCTGACGGCTCCATATGAGGTAAGAGAAATGTGTGTTTGTTTGCCCTGCGCTGTACTCCACTTCCTGCTAGTTTTTAGTTTTAGTTTTTCCTGTGACTTATTTGCAGTATGATAAATGGTAGGAGCATAATACACGCTCCCAATATTTTGTTGGTCTTTTTTTTTGTTGTAAATAATTACTTTTTTTTGCGGTTTTATTTATTTATTTATTTTTGTATCTTGCGATCTATGACGTCATCAAATACTCGAGTTCTACTCGGGTTTTATTATGTTAATGTCGAGTTTAAAAATTATATACTCGTTCAACCCCTACTTCCTGCTTGTGGAGCAGTGCTCGTTTTGCTACATTCACACTGTACAAGAACCGCGCTAGAGTTTTCTTCTATCGGACCGAGACCTAGGTTTTAGACCTGGCCAGAGTTCACCTTTTTCTTCCATGACAGAGTTCGATGGCGCATTCACACCTCCCCAAACGAACCGGACTTCCTAGGCAAACGGGCTAGAGTTCAGGACAACAGGGCTGGTGTGAATGCACCCCTAGAAATCTAGGTCTTGGTTTGGTTGAAGTGAACTCTGGCGTGGTTCGAATACAGTGTGAATGCAAGCAGACCGGAGACCGCTCCAAAAGCAGGAAGTGGACTACAGCGCAGGGCAAACAAACCCGCATTTCTCTTACCTCATACAAAGCCGTCAGGTGCCTTGTGTGAAAAACATTATCCGTGGTCTTCTGCCTCATCTTCCACTCATGCTGAGTCCATTGTTGAAAAATGACAAAACAGAAATCTTAAAACTGCTAAAATTTGACGCCACTACGTTTCTGTTTTTAGTTCCTGAAGAAGTGTCTTCTTCAGAGGTTTTTGTGTCGTTTCCTTCAGTAGTTCTTGGTGCAGTGCCACCACAGGCGACAGGGGGGAACAGGTTGGCTCGATTGAAAGTGCAGTGTGAATGTGAACAGCACCAGCTGAAAATGTAAATAAGTGTTCTGAGTATTGGTCCCCAATAGAACCGAGTCTAGCAGACTATCAGGTGTGAAAACACCCAAAGAGAGAAACTCCATCATCCAATGAGAGCTCAGAGCCGCTGCTCCTCTGCATCAAATGGTGAGGTGCTGTGGGCAACTCATTAGGATACTTTCTGGGTGCCTCATTCTGGAGGGTTTTCGGGCACGTTCCACTTGTAAGACCCAGGGCTTATCCATAATTTGCTGAATATGCATCCTCTCAGGGCTGGGAACTCTATAGGATTCTCCAGGAGGAGCTGGAGTCTCTTTGGAAAGAGGGATGTCTGGGTTTCCTTCCTGGACCTGTTGCCTCCATGACCTGATCTGCTAATAAGCATCGGAAAACAGACGGATAGATACACTTTTAGATTTACATTCAAATTTTACTGAAACCAAAGTAAAAAGTTCAGGTATTTTAGGAACTCTTTTGTGTATCGCACAAGCAGTTATACTGTAACTAATGTCTTATTGTTAAATAGAGCTGCCACTGTTGAAACTTTCACTTCATGTTGAGGATTTCAGGCAACTTTTAACCTTTAAAAAAAAAACAAATACATAGTGTGTCTTTAGAGTTTATTAGAATCTAGGTAGTGAAAAGAAGTGCATCAAAGATTAGAGTTTAGATTAGAGAGAAAAGTTCTGTGTGCGCATATTTTTCCGACATGCTAGCATAATATCTTATCAACCAGTATTATATAAAAGCTGTAGTTTTAAATTTGTCATGTTTGCCAATTAGAACTGGTTCTCAAACATTTCACTTGGTAAAATAAAGGTCAAATAAAAAAATAAAATAAAAAAGTTTCTGTACATCTACGACTGATTAGTTTTTTCAATCAGCCCAATTCAAGATGGCTACCACAAGTCATTGTCCTTAGAAATAAAGAGGAAAGAAAATGTTTATACATCTGTAAATTTTACAGATATTAAGCTAAAGTTTGATGTGGTTGTAGATGAGTTTTTCCCAGCACAGTCCCTGACAGCTACTGGCTAAAACTGATTTTTTCTGGGTCTATAAAGCTGATAAAGTACCCAGTCATGATCAAATCATAATTTTAGTCACATTTTGCCCTCATAAACTCGGGGTTTTACTGTGGGTCTGTCTGTTGGTTTTATTGGCTAGCATTCAACTATAATTACAATTGAATTACGACTTTTTAAACTATTTTTTAATGAGTTTGCTGAAAAATAGAAAATCTGAATTTCCACAAATTGCATGAGAACAAAAATAAAGAAAAAAAGAGATTTCACTGAAATGGGGTAGTCAGTGTTATTTACCTCAGCTGTAAGGTGTTTTAATGTTAGGCCAAATAGGTGGATTTCAGCTAATAAAGTAATCACTTAAAATCTGCTGGTAGCACAGTCTGTGGTTTGATCGTTTGTCTATAAAGCAATCCATATTCTTTTCTCCATCTCTCAGACCAGCGTCTGTTCGGTCCACCCATCCATCAGTTTCTGTCCAGCACCTATAATTCACCTTCATCTATCACTGCTCCACATTCGGCCATCATCTTCCCATCTGACCTCCTTCCTATTTACTGACTTCACTACTCAGTTCCTGCCGTGCCTCCTCGCTGTTTTTCTCCCATTTGCGTCTCACTCTGAGGAGCATCAGGTCACCTGTCAGCTGTCTGAAAGCTGGACATAATGCCATGTGATCTGGAATGACATCACATTTAAAGAGGAAAAATAGGAACCGTTTGATCAATATAAGGACTACCTTCATGGTAGAACTTCTGCACGGATGAATTATCTTTTCATTCATTCATTCAACCTTTATTTAGACACACTGAGCCTAGAAGACTCATTTACAAGTGAGATCTGTTTGGACAGACAAAAAAGTAGTGAAACTGGACACATGTAGGAATTGGAGGCGAAAAAATTCCTATCAGGCTCTTTCTTCTTGGCTGAGAAGAAAAACTCTAATATTAAAAAACACCTCACACAAACAAGCACATAGTGACATAGACATTCCGCAGAGGGGGGAATGACGAGAGCGGTGAGCAATGTCCATGGACGCTCTCGAGGGCACTGTAAGAGTTCTGATAAGGATGGAATAATCAGCCAGTTCCCTTCGGTGAAATCCGTAAACATTCTCGAGGGATGTCAGGGAATGGCCAAGGATAACGCCTATGAGAATCCTGAAACGATGACACAATGTTTATTCAACTGGTTTCCTCTGGTTATTAGTTGGAAATTCCTCGGGTGGGTGTGGGGTTGGGTGTGTGTGTATGTGTGTGGGGGGGAGCGTCAGATCACATGTTCTCCAGGCAAATTCAGATAAGGTGGCCTTCAAGGCCAGCCAGGGGAGCCAAATTCAGATAAAAACAGTTGTTTTGGGGACAGGCAGAACTTAATGACATCTACCTTGAGTCTGTGTTGGTCCAAACGGTTCCGAAATGTCCAATCTCCGTAGCCACAACGATGGAACGTGCCTGAGTAAAATCCCAAAGATCTGATCCATTCTGCCCAAAGCATTTGAGACTGGGTACTCGAGGCACGAACCCAGTCATCATAAAGGCCAGCAGCGTGATTGGGTCCCAATTTGCTGCCGATGACTTCCTTGATTGTAGATAAAACCAGCAACCAGCCGAATCCAAAAAGCAGGAACCAGTTATCGTAAATATGATTAAATATGCTTCCTTAAAAGCCACAAATGGCAGCAGAGATAGACACATCATCAAGTCTTCCAAGTCGATGAGATATCCAACTGCATGCGTGCCAACAGGGCAAATCGGCTCGCATAAAACCTCTTCTCTTCGAAGAAATGTTATAAATTGTGTTGAGGGACCAACTGATCCAATTAAGTCTGTAATTATGGTTTGAAAGATATGCAAGAGAGGCTCAGAAGCAGTTTCACAGACAGACAGAGCAGCAAAGCGGAGAGGGAGGGGAGGGGAAAAGCCTCCGACCTCGGCAAGAGCAAGTGATGATTGAATCTGAAGATTCATTGGGATAAATTCATATGGGTGAAATGTTGTAGTTTGTTGGTCATTGAAAGTAGTTTTTTGCTCTTTAACATTAAATCTCACCCTCCGTCAGGCACGGCCCGTGGTATTGTCATAGCCACCGGTGACCAGACAGTGATGGGTCGCATCGCCACCCTGGCATCTGAGCTGGAGGTCCGCCAGACACCCATCAGCATTGAGATTGAGTACTTCATCCAGCTCATCACCGGCGTGGCCGTCTTCCTGGGTTTGTCCTTTTTCATTCTGTCTCTCATCCTGGGCTACTCCTGGCTCGAGGCTGTCATCTTCCTCATCGGCATCATAGTGGCCAACGTGCCCGAGGGGCTCCTGGCTACTGTCACTGTAAGTAAACACGCAACTTCTTTTTGTCAAACACATATATTCAAGTTGTTTCACAACATTTAAAAGAATGGTTAGGATTATTTTTAACATCACAGCTGTTTGTGGTGTCTTTTTCAGGACAACAATATTCACGTCAACATAGAGAAATTACCTTTTCTACAAAAAAACTATGAGAATGAACTTGAAACTGAGTCAATAAATCTCAAATAAGAACATTAGCTAACAGCTAAAAGGACATAATTACTAGCTAAAAGCTAAAAAGTAGCATAATTCTAGCTTAAAGTAAAAGTAGCAAATACTAGCGGAAAGTAGCAAAGCACTAGCTCAATGCTAAAGCAGCTATAGGCCTAATGCTATCTAAAAAAAATTTAAATAGCACAATCGTAGGTAAAAGCTAAAGTAGCAAAATACACATTTTATGAGCATTTACTTTGTTAAAAGTAGAACAAGGCAGCTAGAAGCTAAAAGTAGCATAGGGCTATCTGAAAGCAAAACAAACAAACAAAAAAAAACATTAGCTAAAAGCTAAAGTGGCAAAAAGATAGCTAAAAGCTGAAAGTAGCAGAACATCAGCTTAAAACTAAAAGAAGGAACAAGCTAACTAAAACAAGCTTTAAACAGTGAAAGACTAGCTAAAAGTCAAATGTAGCCGAAGACTAGCTAATAGCTAAAGAATTTCAACTGAAACTTAAATAGCAAAAAAAAGATGAGAGAGAGAACATAACGCTGATTTGAGAGAACCATGTATTAGAAGGAAGTGAAGTCTAAATAAAAATATATGAAAATAAAGTTAAATATTTAAATGTCCATCCATCCATCCATTTTCTTTACCCGCTTATTCCATTGTGGGTCACGGGGGTCGCTGGTGCCCATGTCCAGCAATCACTGTGCGAGGGGCGGGATACACCCTGGACGGGTCGCAAGTCCATCACAGGGCCACATAGAGACAAACGAGACAAACAACCATTCACTCTCTCACTCACACCTAGGGACAGAGTTACCAATCAGCCTAACATGCATGTTTTTGGTCTGTGGGAGGAAACCGGAGTACCCGGAGAAAACCCACGCATGCACGGAGAGAACATGCAAACTCCACCCAGAAAGGCCCCTGGACCGGGGTTTGAACCAGGGACCTGCTCGCTGAGAGGCAGCAGCTTTACCAGTTGCGCCACCGTGCTGCCATATTTAAATGTATAAAAGTAAAAAAAATCATAGCACCCGTTTTCTAAATGAGCTTAAGGTTTTGATATAGAAATGGTTAATTTAGCTCAAGTATGTCAAAGTAGTTGGCAAAAACAACAACAACAACAAAAAACAGAAAAAGAAACAAAAACAGGAAAACAATAATATTAATACCTTATCAAAATTCACATAATAAATATAGCTTAACTTTATTTATACATTTATAATTCATCAAAACGTATATAATTCTGTCCCTTTCCTAAGCGACAGAATAATAATAATAAAAAAATAAGTTAAAATAATAACATTAAATAAACTCCGCTTTTAACAAAGTCCCCCAAAGTTTCCAGGTTGATAACTCTGTGGATGAAAATGGATTTTGGAGACTTGAAATATAAAAATAAATAATAATATATATATTAAAAAAAAAACAGGCTTATAAGCAGCTGAGCAGCTGCTTTTTAAATAGTTGCAACTTGATTTATTGTTGACATCAAAATATTGATTAGAGCAGCTTTGAGCAGACCACAGGCCCATTATTGAGCCTTCTAGTTCATTACGTTGGTTTACTGGCACATCTAAATGGAACTGAGCCATCATCAAAGTTATTAGCTACACCTGTGGCTTCTCTAAAATAATTCACCCTTGGTGAATGTTGGTGGAGCTTGGAGGACGCTAAAAACAAACAAACAGCAAAATGATTTATCATGAAACGCTGAAATGGTTCCAGCGTTCAAGTGTAGCTAAGTTTTGCTGTGAAAATAAAGGGAGTGAACCGAGGTGGATGCCAACTGGCATTTGAAATGCCATCAGTCGACATTTCACTGGTCACAGAAAATAAATTAACTTCCAGTGGCTGGTTTCTTTAGCTGCTTTCACTGTAAACACACCGTGGGTTGTCTGCAGAAACGCCTGTTGTTTGGTTGGAGTGTGGTCTCTGTGGCCAGCTTGAATTGGTTTGTGTTGATGCATCACTTAGAACATATGGAATGTGTGTCTGTGCATTGTCTTGATGCTCCTGTTCTCTGACTGTTAACTAGCCAAACACACACAGTTTTATCAGGCACCTGAACCACGCATGGTTTCACATGTACAAGCGCTTGAACGCACCACTGCTTTCATATGCTTTCTCTGTTTGCCGACTAACAATCATCCATCCTCACCCCTTCTCATCCTTCCTCCTCTTCCTCCCCCCACCCAGGTGTGTTTGACTCTCACTGCCAAGCGAATGGCCAAGAAGAACTGCCTGGTAAAGAACCTGGAGGCCGTGGAGACGCTCGGCTCCACCTCCACCATCTGCTCCGACAAGACGGGCACGCTGACCCAGAACCGCATGACCGTAGCCCACATGTGGTTCGACAATCAGGTCCACGAGGCGGACACCACTGAGGACCAGACTGGTGAGGCAGAGTTGAGATGAGATGGAGAAGGAGGGAAATAAAAAATTAAAACAGGAAATGGAGTGTTTTAGGGAATGCAGGAGGGGAGTGGGACCACCTGCTAAAATTCATCTGTCCAACACTTCCACCGCCAGCAAACATGGCTGTTCACTGTACTGCCTGGATTAATTGAGAAGTGGCATGCAGTGGGTGGCAAAACCCCACAGCTTCTCCACGGCAGGGCTGCTGCGGTGGAACCAATCGGCTTCTTCCTCCTACCAGCGAAGGAAAATTCAAGCCAAATTTTTATAAAAGCCTCCAGCAATAACCAAAATGTTTGGCAGAAAAAGAGCAGGTGTTCCATGCATACTAATGAAGTCAGTGATGCTGACACAGGCTGCTGCTGGAGGAAAACACGGTGAACTTCATTTTTCAGGACCAACCTCATCCCTGCGGTTGTTGCAGGTTGTGTCCATCATCCTGTGAGGAAAGGAGCGGTGACAGCGAACACCATGACATGCAGGCAAATATGAAAAATGAACGCAACACAGTGAAGGTCACTTTCAATTGGAGCGGGTGGGAAAGCAGAAATTTCGATACAATTTTCCTACAAGCTTTTTTTCTTTGGAGGCATTCTAGTTAAAAATGGATGCCATTTTCCAGACTGGGGAGTTGAGAAATCACTTCTGTCAAGGAAAAAAAAAACGGGGCTGTTCACCTCAAGTGGCCCTGACTCTGTTATTTAGCTACAATATCCAGAGCTACTCTGTGAACCAGGAGTTGAATAAATACTGAATGAGCTCTATGCTTAAATAAAGCCTAACACAGGTTCCTCTGCTATTCTCCCAGGTTTGGGTTTTGACAGGAGCTCTGATACTTGGGCTGCTCTGTCTCGCGTGGCTGGCCTCTGCAACAGAGCAGTTTTCAAAATCGGACAGGAGCACCTCCCCGTTCTGATGGTACGGACCTTCATCACTCACTCACATCACAACACAAGTTTTGCTAACGCTCTGCCTCGAGCTCCAGGCTCATGAATTATCTCAGCTCTCTAAAGCAGTGGGGGCACATTTGGCTTAATGCAAGGCCATTATGAGCAGGCTTTTTTTAGACATGGATCAACTAATGCATGCACATAATTCATGAGACACGATTTTGCCTACTTGGTTTGCCAGTAGGGTGAAGGTAACGACATGAGCTAAGTGTCAGGTGCGCTGCTCAGAAGAATCTTTTTAAAAGGAGTATTTGGATTCTGATTCAAAGAGGAAACACTGTCGAGTATAAACACGCCGTCAGAATCTGAAAATATGAGAAGATTTTTCTAAAAAACAAGGCTTGAACTTTTGACTTTTGCCAATCTGATTCTTCATACCTCAGTTTATTTCCCTTCAGCATGAACTTTGATTTTCACGAGTGGCTGGATCAACACAACTTCTTACTCTAAGGTGCACAATATAACTGAGTATGAAACAGAAACTTGAAAGGTATCCACTGCACCAGTTTAAAAAACTTCCTGTGGAATGTTGCAGTTTCTTCATGTTATCTTGACATTTTTTGTTCCCTCTGATTATGTCGTTTCTTTAGATACCGTATTTTACGCCGTACAGGTTGCACTGTTTTCCTTAACTTTTCCTTAATAAATGCTCTTTGATGGTCAAATCAGCTGCATTTCAAAAGCCGATACGCAGAAGTAGGCACGTGCACGGGAGGACTCGCTGTGCATTTCTTTGAAATTTAACAAGATAACCACCTAAAAACAATTATTTGTTTGCTTGACTGTATGGTAAAAGTGTGCCTCAGTCTAATTTTTACTTAATAAAAGGACTTTAACAGTCAAATCAGATGCATTTTCAAAAATATTTGCTGCCTTGGTGCTCACAGCTTGCAGACAGGGAGGAAATCAGGAAGGAGGAACACTGCATTTCTTTGAAATTTAAACAAATTTTTGTTTGCTCGACATTATAGTAAAGGTGTGTCTCAGTTGAACTTTTACTTAATAAATGCACTTTAATGGTGAAATTAGCTTCATTTCGTCGGGGCGGCGCAGCAAAATGAAGCTGATTTAGCGGTAGCTCCAGACATTTTGGACGAAGATGGAAGGCTATGGCAAGCCAATTGTGTCATTAATAGCCACTTTTACCTATTACATGATACAACAGGATGCCATACTACTCTAGTGCCATCTAGCGGCTGAAAATGGTAGTGTTCAATATTTTCAGTCAGAATGAATGAAAATGCTCATCTCTCAGTCAAAAATTGGTTTATAAATATGGGGGAAAACATAAATACGACAAGCAAATTATGCAAAAAACTGTGACTTTTAGGGTGAAAAATACAGTAATCAGTTTTCTCTGTGTGCCTTGTTAGATCTGTGCTGGTGTCATAATCGTTATTCTTGTAATTTAAGGGAATGCGGAGAAACACTCAGAGTTCTTAATTTATTTTCATGTTGTAAACTGACAAAATCTGTACATCCACTCAGTGTTCCATCCCTTGTAGTAACGAATTTAACAAATCATTATGTAATATAAGTAATAAGGGGGGTTTTCCTTTCCACTGTTGTCTTTGTGCTTGTTCAGGAAGAGAGACTGCGACGAATTGAAGATTCAACGCAATCTGTTGGTTTCCTTAGATACATAACTTTTACTAATTGGCTTTCAAGTTCAAGTTCAAGAATCTTTATTATCTCCAAGGGGCAAATTGTTTCACAGTCAGTAGGCACACAAAACATCCATACTAGACAAGACATTAAAACATTAAAATAACAGTACAGAAATTATCATTATTTGTTGAGAAGCCTGATATCTACAGGGATGAATGAGTTTTTCAGTCTGTTTGTTCCACATCTGGGCAGCAGATACCTGCGTCCAGATGGAAGCAACCTGAACTCACCATGGAGTGGGTGATCGGGATCTGCCAGAATCAGCCTGGCCTTGTTCACTGACCTCACGTTGTGTAGGTCAGTGAGGTTCTGCAGGACTATGCCAGCAGTTTTGCTGCACATCCTGACAATCCCTGAGAGTTTGTTCCTGTTTTTGCATGTCACAAGTCCAAACCAACAGAAGAAGGTGAAAGCAGAGACTAAAAAAAAACCTGGATAAAGGATTCTCATAAAAGTAGACTCAACACTAAAATCACAGAGCTTCTCATAAAAATACATTCTCTGGTGGGCCTTCTTACAACTGATTTACTGATGGACTTCTATAAGTGATTGTTTTTGTTCAGAGCCCTGAGATGACTTCTGTTGAAGCATCACTTTATATAAAATAACTAAAGTTAAACTGAATTAATATACAGTAGAAGATCTGGTCATTGTGCACAAAAATAGGTTTCAGTAAAAAAAAAAACAATCTGCACGCGGCATTATATTTTATACGTTTAAATATGAATATCTGTGCATGTGCTAGTTATCGCTGCTTTCCTATTTTATCTACTTTACACGAACACAATTTAAAACTTTTCATTTTAATTTCATTATTTTAAACAGCTTTTCTAATAATTTTCTCATGACTCTGAACAGGACAAAATGTGTGCAAAGCATGGATGGATAGATCGATGGATGGATGGATAGATGGATGGATGGATGGATGGATGGATGGATGGATGAATGGATGAATAGATGAATGGATAGGCAAATGGATAGATGGATGGATGAATGAATGGATGGATGGATGGATGATGGATGGATTGATGGACAGATGGAGTCATTCAACCTTTATTTAGACAGGGAAATCCCATTGAGCCCCGAGGACTCATTTACAAGAGAGACCTGATTTCAACAAAGAAAGATGACAACAATGAAGAACAGCAACAACAATAAACAGCCACAAAAAGGCACACAGATTTTTTTTTTTTTACAAATAAGATGGCTAAAAAAGAAGTAACAAAAACAGCTAGATTCTAAGGCGAATGTAGAAAACTAAAAACAGGAACATGTCTGCATTGGTCCCTGCCAGGAGTCCAACAGATTCTTAAAGACACTTAGAGAGGTCAAGGTCGAGACCTTCAGATCTTTTTGTAAGATATTCCAGGAAACAGGAGTGGAGTAGGAGAAGGCCCTTTTGCCTAGTTCAGTCCTCACTGAGGGAACACTGCAGGTAATGATGTCCTTGGAGCGCATGCTGTAGCTGCACTCACGCAGAGACAAGTAGGAAGAGATGTATGAAGGCAGCAGACCAAGAAGTGATTTAAAGATGAAAATGTACCAGTGAGAGAGTCTGCGTGAGGTTAATGATGACCAGTTAACCAGTGAATACTGGGTGCAGTGGTGGGTACGATAATCACAGCCAGTTATGAATCTTAGTGCACCATGATAGACAGCATCCAACATCTGCAGGGTTCTTGTAGGAGCGTTCATGTAAATATTGTCACCGTAATCAATTGAGGGAAGGAAAGTCACAGATACAAGGTGTTTTCTAGCATTCAGTTAGACAGGATCTGTTTCTGAAAAAGAAACCCAGTTTAAGTTTCAGTTTCTTTACCAAGTTTTCCACATGGAGCTTAAAAGAGAGTGTGAGTCGACCAAGATACCCAAATATTTATAGGAATCAACAAACTTAATAGGGACACCATTTGAGGATGAAATCAGAGGAAGAACTGCTGGGACCAACTTCCTGTTTGAAAAAAACATCCCTTTGGTTTTATCGGCGTTTAGGACAAGTTTGAGACGGAACAAATCTGACTGGATGATGTTGAATGCAGATTGCAAAAGCTGGAAAGCCTGATGGATGGATGGATGGATGGACAGACAGATGGACAGATGAATGGATAGACAGATGGATAGATAAATGGATAGATGGATGGACGGATGGACGGACGGATGGATGGATGGATGGATGGATAGATGGACAGATGAATGGATGGATGAACTGATAGATGGATGGACAGACGGATGGATGGACAAATTGATGGATGGACAAATGAATGGACGGACAGATGGATGGATGGATGGATGGACAAATGGATGATGGATGAATGATAGATGAATGGATGGACAGATGGATGGATGGACGGACAGAGAGACGGATGGATAATGGATAGATGAATGGATGGATGGAAAGATGGATGATGGATGACAATAGATGGATGGAAGGATGCATGATTTTATTAACTGATTAAACTCTCAATCTGACCGTCAAGTTGCTCAATAATGAAATTATTTCAACTGTTATGAGTTCAAAGGTCATCTAGTTTTAAGTTTATTAAACTCATAAAAAAATTAAAACTGAAATTAGATTTTAAAAATGCAGTAAAGAACCTGGATTAAAGACAATAATCTGCCTCTGCTACTTGTTATCAAATGAGTACATAAAGCAGGTGATTTCTGTTGTAGCTTTTTGAAAGACATAACCAAAATCACTTCATGCATTTTTCATTTTAGAGCCCAAGTAATAAAAATAAAACCACAACATTTTCTGCACAATAACGACTTAGAGCTCAGTTTGAAACACCGCACTGACACGCTCAAATAATCCCTTTTCACTCATGGAATGAAATGTGAGCGCAGAAGCAAATACTTTGATTTTACTTCTGTGGTCGGCCAGTCCCACGTGGCAGTCACGGTGAGGAAGCATAAAGAGCGTAAAAACATTTGTCAGTTCCACTTGACAAAGGTGCAACGAACACACACCGGCTCGCATGCGTAACCTTGTTCTCTCATATGAACACACACAGAGAAAATAATCCGATACACTCCTGGAAATAAGTCCCTCACACTGACCCATAAACACACACCGCTGAGTGGGTGAGTCAATATTACCCCGGCCTTCTTCCAGCCGCTCCTCTAACCTGAGGGAGCTCAGTGAGATTACAGCTTCTGTGATGGGAGAAGGCCCTCTGCTGAAGCATTTCTGCGTCCTCCCTGCAAAACAGATGTGTCTCTTGACGGCACTCAACGGTGACGGCGCCACCCATTATTAAAACAAGTCCCTGTCCGCGAGCGTGAGGACCGAGAAATGGAACTTCCTCGATCTGTTTATTCATTCATGAAAAGGCCCAAACAAGGACGAACGTTGCAGAGCCCGTGTCCTTGTTTTTACGGCTGTTCATGAATGAATAAACAGAAACAAAGAGAAATTTCTTGTCTCGGTCCGACTCCCGCTTGCGTTTTTGCCGACAGGTCATCAGTTCAGTATTGATTTAAATAAACTGGCTCAAAGGGTTGCCGTTATCACAAATTTGTTATAAAAATGGATGTTTATTGATTTTCAAAAACTAAAATTCACCCTGAATTGTTTAAATACTATAAGCAACTTTGTAACATAAGCAGATCATACCATTGGTTGATTCTCTAACTATCTTTTAGCTCTGAGGCAATGTGTTCAACATAATGGTATTTCCTCCATTTATTTAACAGTTAACAATGGTGTACCACAAGGCTAAGTCTTAGGACCCAGCCTCTTTACAATCTACATAGGTAATGTAGGTCAGAGCATCCCTGATGCATCTTTACATTTCTATGCTGATGACATAGTTGTTTACTGTCGAGCTACAACAGTTGCTAAGGCTTTCCAGCTTTTGCAATCTGCCTTTGACATCATGCAGTCATCTCAAACTTGTCCTAAATGCCGGTAAAACCAAAGGGATGTTTTTTTCAAACAGGAAGTCGGTCCCAGCAGTTCTATCTTTGATTTTATCCTCAAATGGTGTCCCTAATGAGTTTGTCGATTCCTATAAATATTTGGGTATCTTGGTCGACTTGCATCTCTCTTTTAAGCTTCACATGGAAAACCTAATAAGGAACTTGAAAGTTAAATTGCGTTTCTTTTTAAGAAATAGATCCTGTCTGACTGAATGCTAGAAAACACCTTGTAACTGTGACTTTCCTCCATGGATTACGATGACATTATTTACATGAATGCTCCTACAAGAATCCTGCAGATGTTGGATGCTGTCTATCATGGTGCACCAAGATTCATAACTGGCTGTGATTATCGTACCCACCACTGCACCCAGTATTCACTGGTTAACTGGACATCATTAACCTCATGCAGACTCTCTCACTGGTACATTTTAATCTTTAATCACTTCTTGGTCTGCTGCCTTCATACATCTCCTACATGTCTCTGCGTGAGTGCAGCTACAGCGTGCGCTCTCAAGACATCATTACCTGCAGTGTTCCCTCAGTGCGGACTGAACTTGGCAAAAAGGCCTTTTCTTACTCCGCTCCTGTTTCCTGGAATATCTTGCAAAAAGATCTGAAGCTCTCGACCTTGACCTCTCTAAGTGGCTTCAAACATTTGTTAAGTTCCTGGCAAGAACCAATGCAGACATGTTCCTGTTTTTAGTTTTCTACACCGCCTTATAATTTAGCAGGTTTTTTTTTTTTCCGCTACTTTTTCCTTATGATTGTCCTTTTGGTTGCCATTTTATTTTAATTTGTAAAAAAAAAAAAACAAACAAAAAAAAGTATGCCTCTTTTATGATTGTCTATTGTTCTTGTTGTTATCCACTGTTGTCATCACTCTGTTAAAGAAATCAGGTCTCTCTTGTAAATGAGTCCCCGAGGCTCAATGGGATTAACCTGTCTAAATAAAGGTAGAATGAAAAGGCAAAAATATTCAAAACTGAAAGCAAAGTGCTTTGTAGGAATAAACAAGATGCAATATTCCTGTGACTCACTGGATGTCTTATTTGTGCAAATCCTTTATCAAAAAACTAATTTTGCGGGTCGTATTCAAATGCATCTACTTAAATCTGCCTATTTGAATAGGATCCGATATTGCTTGGAAGATATGTTGAGGCCATTTAGCTGATTTGTTTCAAATAAATTATTATTTTGTCGATTCATATTGGAAACATTAAGGGTTTTTATGTACTTTTATTACTTCAATATTAATTTTAGTTTAAAAACCTGCTACAGCTTGTGACCAAATCACAAGGACTGGAAATCCAGGTGATGCTGCGCTGCCTGCATCAGTGATAGAAGTGATGAAAAAGTCATCAAATGCGTTTTTTTTTTAAACGTAATTGAAAAGAAACGTTTTCCTGTGCTGCCTCGTCATTAACAGTACGACTTTCAGAAATAAACATCTAAATGTGAGTGACTGTGCTAATGTGACTCTGTGTCTGTTTCCCCAGAGGGACACGGCAGGAGACGCGTCGGAGTCGGCCCTGTTGAAATGCATCCAGGTGTGCTGCGGGAGCGTCAGTGACATGAGAGCAAGGAACCCCAAAGTGACAGAAATCCCCTTCAACTCCACCAACAAGTACCAGGTAAAAACAAGTTTCTGCTGGAGCTGCTGCACAAAGTCAGGCAAAGTCAGTCAAAGTAATGCTGCTCTTGGCATTTTGTTTTTAAATTTTATAAAATAATAAATAAAAATAAAAACCCATTAAAGTCTTGTAAATTTGCATTTGGCTTGCTTCGGGGGAATTCACATCTTATTTTGTCCAACCAACAAACTTAAAAACAGAAAAACATGCATCGGTGTAGACTAAAACTGGAAAATGGTTTTGAAAAGATTGCCAATAATTTACCATCACAAGGACTGATCACCTGATTGGTTCTGATCTTGATGCACCATGATGCAGAGGATAAAACACCTCTTCTTTCACCTGCTGCATTTACCTGTGGCCACATCTGCTCACCTGCCTCTGTCTCACCAACCTGCCTCCACTACATCCAAACAGTGTATCCGTTTTCCTCTTTGCTCTTCTTCCTGGTAGTACAGAATGTAACATCCTTTGTCCTATACAGTACATCCACAGTAAGTCTGCTGCACGTGTCCAAACCATCTCAACCTCACCTATCAGAACTTCTCTCTTCATAGCTCCACCTCTTCAGGGCTCTCTTTCATTGAAATAACAAGAGTATCACATACGGCACATTACACGCCCGTTGACAAACTGTCACTGCACTAAAACCATGGATATACGGTGCGATCCGATGTGGTGATATCTCCGTATTCTTCACATATACGTACAATTTCCGGGAAATTCCGTATCGCATCCCCGGCAGATTCAGTTTTCGGATATCCCCGTATACGGACACAAATGGATCCTAAAAAAATCCCAAAATCCGGATACTTATCTGCGGCAGATCCCGAAAATATGTGACTCTGTTATCCCTCGGGATTCCAGCTTTAGATCTCTTTGCATTCTTGCCGCATCTTTGACGTATGGTTGGTTTCAGATTCATGCATATACGTGACTGATGTCTGTCGGATATTTACAGATTTTTATCTGCGAAGGATCCTGAAGTATGCGATCCCTCGGAGTTCCAGCTTCAGATCTCGTTGCATACTTGCTGCAT
>NC_056506.1:45284771-45289413 GCF_014905685.2 Nematolebias whitei | reverse complement strand
GATGTCTGTCGGATATTTACAGATGTTTATCTGCGAAGGATCCTGAAGTATGCGATCCCTCGGAGTTCCAGCTTCAGATCCTTTTGCATACTTGCCGCATCTTTGGCGTATTACGTGGCAGATGTCAGTCGGATATTTACAGATTTTTCATTTATGCAAATTTGGGAATCTGATATACTCTGCCTGTAAATACAGGTTTGGCATGTAGGTAAGCCTTCAAGTAAAATAACTATATCTTAACATGTTTCCAATGGTTAGTTGTTGTTTTTTTGTCTTGCACTCCATTTAGTTTTTATTTGTAATACGTGAAGTGCTTTATATAACTATTTAAATCTGCTATAGGCTACAAATAGTTGGCTTCTAAGATCTTTAACATTTTAAGATCACCCAGTTTTTTACATCAAAATTAATGAGTCTTTAATTTTGGTTTATGTACCATCATCATGATGTACAAATCACAAGCTGGACCAGTAAGCACATTACCATTTCAATAAGAACTATGAAAAATCAGTATAATAAACAGTTTATGAAGCAGTCTAGTAAATACACAGTGGTTTGTATCTTCATAACACATACTAATGCAAACATATCATAGACATGAAAACACTGACCATGACTTTCTTAAAGATTTTCTTTTTTTATTAAAACACACACACACACACACAAAAAACCCCTACGGTTTCATTTGTAAAAAATACAACCTACGGTTTCATTTGTAAAAAAAAATAGTTGTTGGTGCCTCTTGGAGGCTGCCTCAGGCTGCATTTCCCACTGGGCACTCTGCAATGTAGCCATCCATTCTGCAGGGCTTTGTTTGAAGCTCAGCAAGTTTGTACTGGCATCTGTCTAAAATGTCCTAGTTTTGCTGCTCTCCCATTCAGGTGGATAAACTTTCCATGTGTCTTTGTCTTCGTGTCGGTCTCGTACTCATAGGCATGTTGGCACCCCCTCATTCTTCATCATTTAAAATGGAGCGACCAACAGACCGCCGTGAATTCAAAAGCTTCAACAGAAAACACAGAAAACACAAGGTCAATAAGAGCACTTTTTAAAATGTAATCATAACAAAAAGCAAATGCATCCATATCTCAATTCTTAGATTCTCAAACAAAAAGTTTACGGATGTTCCAAAAACCTTTTTTTTAATCTTCCCATATTGAATATTTTTAGTAACTCATATCTACCAATAGATGGCGCTTTAACACATCTTTACACGAGGACCCAGAATTTAATTAAAAGTTTTACTTCTTCTGCATTGCCAGAAACTATAGTTTCACACATCTACAATGATGTAATGTGAGACTAAAGCAAATCAGATATATTTTGCATTCTAATTCTAATTCTGTTTCCTCTAGGATTTTTTTTTATTTTTAGCTAGTTTAGTTTTAGCTTAACCTCAGTGCTAACAATGGCTCTTGGCTTGGTAGCCATTGGGGGTCCTCCCCCAGAAAATTTTGAATAAAATAGATGCCATTTCCTGCATTCTGGTGTATTTAACATCTAGTTTTACCTACATATGTAAACTATTCAATAAGTATTTTAGAGTTAATGGCAGAACAAGAAGTACCCTGAGACAAACATGCAGCATTAACACAGTGTGAACATTATTCAAGAATTGTTTCTATAAGAACATTATCAAATATTTTATGTGAACGTAAGATACTAGCAATAACAGCATTGTAAGAGGGGGACAGTTGAACCCGGAGGCCTCCACCTCTGTTTAATGATGGACGATTTCTTTTCACAAAGATGGCCTCCTTCTCTCCTCTCTCAGACCATCGTTCCTCTCTATCAAGGAGGAACGATGACTGAGTTTGTCTCAGCTCCTCAGACTGAAGAAATCTTTTTGATACAAAGAAGAATCTGTCCAGAGGAATTAATTTATTGAGCCTGCATCAGGACAATAATCTGTAAAGCTTTAGTATATTTGATAAGGAAAACTCATTTTGACTTAACCAATTAATATATTTTCAATGGCAAAATATGCAGGCTTATTTCATATTACTTTCATTGCAGGCTTTCTGTATTTATTGTCTTACTTTTAATGATAAAAATATAACGAGTCACTACTGTCGTTTAGAAAGTGTTTATATTGGAACTAATACTTGTTCACACACAGTTACAACAGCTCACCTGTTCCTTTATACTGACAGGAACAATCCCCTCATCACTACTGGCTCTGCTCCTGACACAATCACATTTTAAAAATTGTCATAACTCAGAACAAATCTCCCCTTTTTACAAAGCCTTATGATCAATTCAGGCCAGTTTCATTAAAGGGTTGAATCATTTAACATCTCAAGACACTTTTCATATACAGCAGGTCTTCACCAGACTCATACTCTTCATTATATAATTATAATAATATTCAGTCAATGAGTACTCTTACCTGCCCACTCTGTGCTGCGTGATGTGGAGCTGCATCTTGGGTGCTACAAGACAAAGATTCAGTTATGTGGCGTTGCATTATAATATTATTTAAATTATATAACAGTATGTTAAGTCACAATGCCACACACCAACAGTTCATTGACTTGATAACTTGAACGGTGTTTTGCAGGAAAATCCAGGAAAGTATTCTAAGTTGATTTGTAGTTCTAAACATATTTAGTGGTCATTTTTTGTCCAACATTGATTACTTCCAGCCTAGATCACAATTATATTAGCAAATATCCAAATATGTAACTTAGACAATGACATCATAAAACAGCTTTTAGAAAAGCAAATAGACACCTCTCACTGAGGAGTTGCCCAACAGTGGTCAGCAGCCACTGGTTATAGATGTCTCCCATTCCCCCTGTATGAGTGTCCATTTTATTCTGCTCAGTACAACTTTTCAAACAGCCTCAACTTGACGTGACGCTGACAACGCCATGTTGTAAAAGGTCGAGTAACACACCGGTAAAACTACATATTTTACGCTCTAACCACATGCTTGGTCAAAAATAATTAGAACTAAATATGTGAAGCAGCAACTTACTGAAAATCGTAGAGCCGCTTGGCTTTGAATCAAACACGTCGCGTTATCCGAGAAGGACCTCGTTTGTGTTATCCCGCCAATGTAATACCGGAAGTGTCTTCTTCTTCTTCAGTTAAACGGCTGTTGGAAAACGGTGCATTACCGCCACCAACCTGTAAGGAGTTTGGCGACGTGGACAATTTAATTTACAGTTAAGACTCAAAAGGGTTTACTTGTGTGTTTTATCTGTAAATTAAATTGTTTCATGGACTTTATTTTTTCATTTAAATAGCCTGCATCACACTTTCAAGAGACGTTTACCTAACAGAATAAATGAAAAGAAGAAAATGGACAACCATATGTTTATATTGTTGAGGTTTGTAAAGTCAGTAAAATTAAATATTTTATCATTATTGATGAAAAGTTGACATGAAAACCTCACATAAACTAAGAATAAAAAATAGCTAAATCTGTTGAATTGCTGTACAAAAAAACCAATATAGGATGTCACAGTGAGCTCATCCATGAAGTCATTTGCTAATCTGAAGAAGTTCCAATCTGTAGTTGTTCCAATCTGTAGTTGTTGGCTCTATTTTATATTTAAAGTATATGATTACAATTATAAATACCATTAGACTAAATGTGATTCCACATGTGATTATCATTGCCATCTTAAATGATCTTACAATTTTCTTACTTCTTTTGTTTGTTTTTAGGTCGTATGTGACCCATCACATCAAAATGAGGATTAAGTCAAATTTGGTCAAAATGAGCCCATTACATCTTCAGATTTGTGGCTTTCAAAGCTATATTTTGATACTGGATCATTCTGATATCATAAGGGGATTCAGAGATATGACTTAATTTGGCTTGTTGGTTACAATAATACATTAGGCTATTATTTGGTCTGAAACCTAATTGTTTAAAATTTTAATAAGAATAAAAAAAAAAATTAGGCTTTTTTTTTTTTTAGACAATTCAATCAAATGTTACACTGATAGAACATTTATTTGTTATATTTTGATAAAACGCAATTTTTGCAAATATTTTACTCAAAACACTTTTAATCCTCACTTCGATGTGATGGGTCACATATTACCTTTTATTGTACTTATATTAAATGAACAGTTTATAAAGTAGTTTAGTGAATCAGGTGTTTTACACCTAACTGCACATTAATATCATATACATAGAAAACAAAGAATTTGTTAAAAGATTTTTATTAACACACACACAAAAAAAAACTTCACTTCAAATACGTTTTGTCTATGCCTCTTGGAGGCTGACTCATGCTGCATACGCCACTGGCCACCCTACGATGTACCATTCTGCTCGACTTTTGTTGCAGCTTGGCAAGTTGGCATTGGCACCTATTCAAAATGTCTGTGAGCTTTGTTGCCCTCCATTCAGGTGGATACACTTTCCACGTTTGGCCGTTTTCACTGTCTGTCTCTTCATCGCTCATCAGACATGCAGACGCCCCTTCAAGATATTTGAACTCCTCGTCGGTCAGAATACAGCGTGCAACGGATCGTCGTGAATTTAAGAGCTTAAACAGAAAAGACAAAACATTTGTTATTACTTGTTTTACTTTTGTATTACTGGATGGATGGATGGATGGATGGATGGATGGATGGATGGATGGATGGATGGATGGATGGATGGATGGATGGATCTTACATG
>NC_056506.1:45284483-45284671 GCF_014905685.2 Nematolebias whitei | reverse complement strand
GATGGATGGATAGATAGATAGATAGATAGATAGATAGATAGATAGATAGATAGATAGATAGATAGATAGATAGATAGATAGATAGATAGATAGATAGATAGATAGATAGATAGATAGATAGATAGATAGATAGATCTACTTACCCTATGCCTTCTGTTGTTAAGAGCTTTGGCTCTCCGATCCTCTTC
>NC_056506.1:45258033-45269483 GCF_014905685.2 Nematolebias whitei | reverse complement strand
GCATACTGTTGTATCTCCCCGGATATTAGGCCTTTTTGTCCAGTGTGTCATACAGCAATCTATAGCAATGGCCCAAACAAGCAAACACCTTGACCTTGATTTGTGACCTTGACCTTAGAGTTGTGGGGATAAAAATATGAATGCAACATGCAATCTAATGGTGGTACAAATGTATATCAAACTTCATTAAGTTTTCTGAAGCGGATCAGAAGTTATGGGTGGGACAAGACAAGTCTTTGTCCATTTATGTACAAAGACTTTACTATGATACTTCCCACCTCTGACAGGTGTTTAAAAATTCACTGAAAGGGCCCCTGATGGTCCTAGGTGAGCTTCATGGCTGCCATTTTACTAGGTGCTAAGTGTAACACTCTGGACTCTATAGCATTTGAGCAGTAAGATAAGTTATGTAGCTTAGTGTACTAATGTACAATATTTAAGACAATGTGCTATTAATATTGATGCCTTTTTTCAGTTAGTTATAATGTATTTAAAGTACTTTATAGTGTTATGGGGCAGCTGCAGCTGAGTGATTAGATCAGTCGTCCTCCAGTGGGAGAGTTGGGGGTTTGATTCCACCAGCAGTCACATGCGTGTCCCTGGGCAAGACACTGAACCCCTCATTGTCTTCGATGTGTGTCCCATCGGTGTATGAATGTGATCTGAAGCGAGAGATTAGTCTCTACAGATTCAGGTTAGCTTTGTAGAGAGCTGTATGAATGTGTGTGTGGAGGTAAATGAGGGCACAGATTGTGTTGTAGAGAGATTTGAATGTCGATTAGATAGAAAGGTGCTATATAAGTACAGTCCATTACCATTATAGCATTTAGTACAGTATATAAAAGTACTTTGCTTTACGCTAGCAGTCTAGTCTAGATAGAGTGATAACCTCCAATATAATAATGGAATTATTACAATATTTATTTCATTATAACAAAACAAACAAATGATCATTATGCTTAATGGAACATTGTAGCACTTTACATTGTTTCTGACAAGCCTGCAAGCTTTAACAAAGGGCAGGTTTACAATACATCATGACAGTAGACTCATAAATAACTCATTTTTTTAATGTTATTGGTGCTTAGCGTATTTTTAGTTGATGTTTTTCTTAGTTCATAGTCTTTGTTCATATTTTAGATCTTATATCTGTTTTTCTTTTACATTTTATTGCTGGATGTAACTGGGACCCTGTGTACATACTTTCATTCCACCACATGTGCTGCAAATGACAATAAAGAATCTCCGAATCTCTGTATTAAAGCAAGTTTAGATAGCATAATTGTATTCATATTTATTTTTATCAAGGAGTTTTTGACCGTTCAGTGCAGGTATTTATACTTTTTCACGAGTGTGTCTCCCTGTTTGTACACTAAAAATCTGTCTCACTTGACTCTGAAATGTTAAAAAAGTGCTGAAACTGAGTAAACTGATAGTTTTACGTAATTAAACATGCCTTTGGGAGGTATACATTTATCCTAATGGTGGATAATTTATTGCTCAAAAATATATTTTTGGGTTAATGAACTTTATTCTGACGGCACATGCACACACAACGGACAAGACAGGCAAAACTGAAAAGGTCACATTTTCAATGATTTATGAGCTAATGTGGCATATTGTTAACTTATGAAATGTAACCCCACATTCTTTCAAGTGCAGGTTCTGATAGCTACAGCAAATGATGACAAAACATGAAGCTTCTTGGATAAATGTAGGTTTGTACTCAGATTTTTCAGATCTGCTGCCATTCTGGCAGTAATTAAGAATGTGAGAATGTAGCACCTACCAAGATGGCAGCCAAAATTAGCGTAGACTGTGCTGTGGTTTGCCATTCCGGTGTGTTTATTGTTCAGTGCTCTGTTTCACCTTCTCCCTACTCTCACTGCTGATCAGTGCTGCCTACAAACATGAACAAAAACTCTTAAAAAACAAAAAAATCAATTGAAGCCCTAAAACGGAGGTTTAGACACAGAGAGGGGGTTTATTTAGTCAAAACACCTCTTGTCACAACTACATAAATCCCTTTCAGTCTCAGTAAGTGACAGATGTGTCAGCTTGTCAGCTTTAGTCAACTGGTTTTGTGTGCTTTGATCTTCCTCCTCTGTGTTTCTTTTTACCTGCATCACATGCAGCTGCATGGTCGGGAAAACACCCTGATCTCTGGAATCGTGGCGCATGACACGGAGAAAACAAGTCGCGGCGTCACTTGTGTCGCTCTGAGGGGAGAACAAACTGGGATGAGCAGAGAAGAAGCGCCGCTGGCTGAGCTTACAGTCGATAACTGCAGGAGCACATGCACGCAGATGCACACAAACAATGCAGCTGCAGAGGCTTTCACAGTTAGTGCAGGCAGAAAACATTAGCACACTGTTAATGAAACTAATGAGCAGAACCTGCAAAATGATGTGATTATTGTCTTTAGTTTGTTATAAACTCTGATGGTCTCACCGTTGTCTTGTAAACTTTTCCTTTGACCTTTGCTAACACCCTTTTGTCACAAATCACTCCTGAATCTTTTCTCCATCCACTCCATCCTGCCTGTACTCTCTGTTTCACCTCTTTACCACACTCTCCATTTTCCTGGCGAGTGGACTCCAAGTACCATGTTTTCTGGCGTACAAGTCACAGATTTTTGCACAAATTTGCAAGGCCTGCGACTTACACACTGAAGCGACTAATACACATTTTCCCCATATTTATAACCCAACTTTTGGCTGAGATCTGACAATTTCATTCATTCTGACATGGAAAATATTGAACACTACCATTTTCAGCCACTAGAGGGCCCTTGACTAATATGGAAAGCCAAGTGTCTCATTAATAGTTAAAAGTGGCTGTTAATGAGACACTTTGCTTGCCATACCAAGCCACCTTCATCTCGCTCTGGAACTCCTGGAACAAACGTCAAATCAGCTGCATTTAACTGCGCCGTCCAGGCTAAATGCAGCTGATTTGACCATTAAAGTGCATTAATTAAGGGAAAGTTCAACTGAGACACACCTTTGCTGTAATGCTGAGCAAACATATAATTGTTTTAGTTGGTTATCTTGTTAAATTTCGAAGAAATGCACAGCAAGTCCTCCCTCTGCGCGCTCCAGCAGCCGCCATTTTGGCAACCAATGGATTTTTGGTACATCGGCCCATGTTTCCGGTTGATCAGCACTGACGCATAATAGATGCAACTTATACGCCGGAGCAACTTGTACGGTGGAAAATACGGTACTTGAAGTCCTGCACCTTTGTGGCCTCTGCTCCTTGTAGCCTCACTGCTCCATCGGCCTCCCTCTCATTCACACATGTACTCTGTCTTACTACGGCTGACTTTCATTCCTCTTTTCTGATACAATTGTCATGTTTTGTACAAATGGGTGAATATGAAAACCACCAACAACAACAACAAAAAAAGATAAAAATGTTAATGAAGACCAGGAAAGACTGGTCTTAAACTTCCAATATCAGGTTTGTTGGATTCCACAGGACTTAACCCCTGCAAACACTCAAGACTTCTGTGTAAAGTCGTCTCACAGACCTTTAATACTTTGCTAAAGGACGAAGAATCAATTAAAGCTTGTTGATGTGTTCATGAATCAATTCAGTTTCAATTCAGTTCATTTATATAGCGCCACGTCACAACAGAAGTCACCTCAGAGCACTGTACAAAAACATTCACGTACATTTAAAACAGCCAATGGGTAAAAGTAAAAGGAAGAAGCAGATTGAGCTAAATTTTCACTTTGTCACAGTCTCTCATCCCGAGCAAGCACAAAGGAGACAGTGGAAAGGAAAAACTCCCTTTCAACAGGAAGAAACCTCCAGCCGAACCAGGCTCGGGACGAGCAGCCATCTGCTTCGACCGGCTGGGTTTGAGAGGACAGGAAGGAGAGACAAACACAGAACGGGAGGTCCAGAATGGAGACGAGCAGATGAGCAGGTTTTTCTATAACAGACAAAAAAAAAAAACACGTTAAGGATAGAAATAATTACAAACAGGTAGCGTAGAGCAAGTAAAGACAGCAGCAGAGAGAGGAAATGTAGTAAATTTGTCCTCCAGTGGTATAAGCCTATAGCAACATAACTAAGGGATAGCTCAGGAAACCAAGCCAACCCTAACTATAGGATTCATCAAGAAGGAAAGACTTGAGCCTCATCGTAAAACTGGACAACGTGTCAACCTCATGGACAGAAACTGGAAGTTGGTTCCACAAGAGAGGAGCCTGATAACTGAAAGATCTTCCTCCCATTCTACTTTTGGAAACTCTAGGAACCACAAGTAAACCTTCAGTCTGACAGCGAAGTGCTCTGTTAGGAAAATATGGAACAACAAGATCTGTATTCATTCTTCATTGTTTCATCTGCTGGTCCAGGAGGTCTGAAGCAGCAACGACGCTGGAGCTAAGAACAAACTTCCTGCATGCTTTTCATGCTGTTGGTCTCTGACTTGAAATAACGTCTGTGTTAAGAAGGAAGGGGGAAAAAGCAATTTTGCTCTGCCATTCGGAGATTAGATGTGCAGTGACTCAGATACAAAGTATCTGGGGGAGTGTGTGATGGGTTGTGTTGGAGAAAGAGTAATAGGAAGGTGCGTCGCCACAAGAATACATGTGAGATTGTGAGTGAATGCTGCATGAACAGAGGAGAAACAAGTGGCTGTGTAGGACTTTTATTTTGAAAAATATGACAGCTAAATTATGTCACAGATGTGACATTTATTTAGTCTCATTGCAACAAAAATGCCCCAAACTTTATAATTTTTGAAACACAATTATATTAAAGTAATGATGAACCACTTCTGTACTCATTTTAAAACTGGTAATCCTCTCATGTGATGCTGTTGTGTCTTTATTTTTATTTCAAGCTCTCCATCCATGAAGTGGAGGACAATCCATCTGGTCATCTTCTGGTCATGAAAGGTGCACCAGAGAGAATCTTGGACAGGTTTGTTTCTCAACAATTAATTGATTATCCACCTCAGAGTGAAAAAGCACCAAAAATCCCACAGTTTGCACTTTCCATTTCTGTTACACAGAGTTTATAGTTGTTTTGCTCAAACTTTGAAGACAATGTTAAACACAATATTGCAAGATTTTGCAGGATGTATTAGTGCATTAAGTATGTGTTGAATATCACTCTCATGTACTACCACAACAAGTTTTAACTCAATAGCTGGTAAATTGGCTCGGTTAACCCCATTTTTGTGCTGCCTAAATTAGGTTAGCTGTGGTAGCCATATTAAATTGAATTAACTCCGAAGATTAATTAGTTGTAAACATGTAATTACTAAATAAGTTCTGAATGTTTCATTAAAATCTGTTTTATAGTTCAAGAGATATTTTGCTAACAGACAAACTGAGTTAACAGTCTCAAAGTAGTTTGTGTTGCCACTCTATTGAGCTGTGTGACACATTCCTTCATCAACATGAACACCCCCCCCCCCCCCCCCCCCACACACACACACACACACACACACACACACACAAACAGACTGTGTGGTTTATTTAGATGTAATCTCACACACACCATGCGGCTCCTGTAAAGTGTCCCCGCAGCAACAGATGGATATTAATCTGCTGGTGGAAATAGTCTGCAGCAAATGCGCCAAGCTGAGTTAAAATAAAAAAAAAACCTCTCCGGCTCCGGTAATTTAAACACAACTGAGGAGTTTCAGGAGTGAACCGGATCACGATTTAAACATACAATCTGCCTCCACAAACAAGAAAGATGGCGTCGGCTCCTTCATGAAACAAGTTGAGCTTTTAGCTCGTTTAAAAACGTCTCAGTAACGGCCTAGCATACTTTTATGAACGCATGTCACTCGCATGAGCATTTGTGCTGCAGTTTTTAGATCATCGTTTAATGAGAAACGATGGAAATAAAACCAGATTGGTACAATTTTAAAAGTGTTATATGCTTACAATATCTGTGTGGTCTGGTCTGGTCTGTTAGCGCTTGGAGAACGTGGTAACAACTCTCAGCTACTGCCACACCAAAATTTGGACCAATATGTGCAAAGAAATATTGTGCAGATTAAGGTGGATTAGCTGTGGCGGCCATCTTACATGGGGTAGGCAGGTGTAGATAGTTTTATTAAAATTTGCTCAGTGGTTCATGAGAGGGTCTTTTTTTTAGCTAAGGCCGCAAAACAAACATTATCATGGCTTCACTGTCAGCAATAGCCAATAATAAAACTTACATCGCTGCAAGTTTACCTTATTTTTCTTTTTTTTTTTTTTAAACCTCATTGATATAAAAAAAAAAAAAATAAAACTAGAATGTTTAAGCAACTTAAAATCTATGATGGATGCACAGATTATCATGTCTGAAAAAAATCGGATACTTTTTAATTTGCCAGAATGTCTACTCTGCACACAGCAAATTCATTATTGCCCACCAAAGAAGGCAATAATATTTGTGCACATATCTGTGCATGTGTTTGTTAGCAAAATATTGCATGAACTAGTAGATGAATTCAAATTAAACGTGCAGAAAGTAATCAATATATACCTCTACAACGGATTAACGTTTGAAGTCAATCCAATTCAATATGGCCGCCATGCAGCTGATTGACCAACATAAAAATGGCCATAATTTGGTCAATTTTACAGCTATTGAGGTATAATTTGGTGTGGTAGTAGCTGAGTATCATCCTAAACTACGATTTTAAGTACAACCAAATCAATCAAAATCTGACATTTCTGCAAAAGACCTTGCATAGAAAAGCATTTAAAGATGGATGGATCATAGATCATACATAACATCACGTACGTTTTATCAAAATGACAAACATTTTGTTTTATTAAATCTTAAAATAATATCAGTGTAACAGCTGACATGCGTTTCTTCAAGGAATGCCAGGTCTGTAATAGTAAATATTAGTAACATTATTATTATAAAATATGTTGCAGCTATTTCGTTCGGTTAGATGACATCCAATAACTGCTGGTTCAGACAGGTGTTGTAGGCAGAGAGTCAGTAATCATATTAAATGTTTCAGGTGCAGCACCATAATGATGCACGGTCAGGAGGAACCGCTTGATGAAAACTGGAGAGAAGCCTTCCAGAATGCCTACATGGACCTGGGTGGACTGGGCGAACGAGTACTGGGTGAGTGTGTGTGGTGGGACGTACTCTGAGCTGTGTGTGTGTGTGTGTGTGTGCGTGTCTGGGAGAAGGCGGGGAGGAGCAGCAGTTGGACGCAGCACTTACTTTTTATTGTCTTCTTGGTAAACAGAGCAGTTTGCTGAAAATGTTCCCATAAAAGTGCAGAACGCTCGCGTTGCAGCAGGAAGGAAAAAAGCTGCTTCAGTCGAGCACGGAGAGGCAGCAGGAGGCGTAGATCAAATCAAAGGCCTCGAATGACTCTCAACTACTACCACACCAAAATTTAGCTCAGTAGCTGTAAAATTAATTGGATCATCACCTCATTTATGTTGGCAAGTGTCAATTAGCTGTGGCGGCCATTTTAATTTGGACTGACTCCGAAAGTTAATCCACTGTAGACGTATGTTTCATGAGATATTCATCCAACGACTGTTTCCTGGATGTTTCATTCAAATTTAGCCAGAAGTTCATGATATATTTTGCTAACAGCCACATAAACATGCACAGATTTAGGCAAAACCTTATCATCCGCCTTCGCATGTTGTCCAGCAGTCGATTTGTCCTGTTGTGTTGGAAAAACATTCAGCTGAAAATAGAACTGTGTAAGCCAATCCAGGTCAAAATCTCAGCTAAAAGACAACAAAATACAATAAAATGATGTTTTTGCTTTTGTGAAATGTCACCTTTTGGGGTAAGAAGTGATTACCTGAACCATCTTCTGTTCTGACTCACTAAATGTCACCATCTTGACAACGGAGAGGAAAAACTGGCGTATATTTTGAAAAGTGCCAAAGGTAATAATTATGCGCTGTCCTGGTTTTGTTGGAGTCACAGCATCAGATGAGTGGAGTGGTGCCACTTCAGGACTGAAGCTCGTGTAAATTATTGTGTCTCTGTGATGAATTATGTGTTTAAAGACAAAAGAGATGTTGTTTTGTCCACTTTTAGCTCAAGTCTGGGATTCATCAAAAGCATTTTGTTTTTCTTAGTGGAAAAAAAAATCAAATATTTGTGAGAAAAATAATTTTTTACTCCAAACAGCCAGTCCTAATTTACAACTAACTGATTTTCCGTGTATCCAACAAGTATTAGTTATACAGTAAGCAGTAAAAAATATTCAGTTTTTATTATTAATACTGTGATGTATTTATTTCATATGTATCACCTGCCATAGGAAGCCGTGTGTGTATTTTTTGTCTGTTACCAAAATATCTCAACTGATTACATTTTGGAAACAATTCATTTCAAAATGGCTGCCACATGCCAACCAACATTAAGAAACACATAAATGGGAACAGTGAAGTTAATTCTACAAGTTATGAGCTACAAACTTTGGTGTGGTAGTAGCTGAGACTGATCCTTAAGGCCTGCTCTGAGTGCAGACTACAGCTTGTCAATCATGCCAACTTTATTTATGAAGCACATTTAAAACAACAGCTGTTACCAAAGTGCTTAATAAAAGTCAATGGGAGTAATTGAATGGAATTAAAAAAATAAAAAATAATATTAGTACTGAAAATTAATTAAAAGCATCAAAAGAAAAACATAGAGCAATAAAATACTGAATTGAATCACACTGTGTTAAAAGCCAGAGAAAACATGTGTTTTTAGCAGAGATTTAAAAACAGGAAGTGAAGTGGCCTGTCTAATGTTGGGGGCAGATTGTTTCAAAGTTTAGGGCCCACAACTGAAAAAGCCTGATCGCCTCTGAGCTTCAGTCTTGTTTTTGGAACAACCAAAAGCAGCAGATGATCAGTAGCTCAGAGAGGTAACAGGGTTCAAGACCATTTAGGCAATTAAAGGTCAACAGGAGAATTTTAAAATCAATTCTGGTACGTACAGGGAGTCAGTGAAGGGAGGACAAAACTGGTGTAATGCGATCAAACCTACAACTTCCTGTTAAGAGCCGAGCTGCAGCATTTTGGACAAATGATGCAAAACGGAGACCTGACTGAACCCAGCATAGAGTGTGTTACAGTACAGTATAGTCCGTTGGGTGGTAATGAAGGCATGGACTATTTTTTCAAGGTCAGATCTAGACAGCACTGACTTAAGATTAGCTATCTGCCTTAACTTGTAGAAGCTTTTCTGCAGAACAGAGTTAATCTCTTTATTAAACTTAAAGTCAGAGTCTAAACACCATCCTGAGATTTGTAACAGACTGCTTAAGATATGGCTCAAGAAAGTCCAGGTTTACAGGAACAGAGACAAGACAACGGTAGAGCTAGGACTAAAAATAACTTAAGTGAGAAATTAAAAAATTTGAAACCGTTCAATTCAATTCTATTTATTTATATAGCGCCAATTCACAATAAAAGTTGTCTCTGGGCACTGTACAGAAACATCCACATACAGTACATAGAAAAGCCTATTAGTAAAGTTCTCTATCTAAGGAAGCCAGCAGACTTGTGTCTTGATGTCATCAAGACATTTTAACAGATGGTGAATGGAGCAAGAACAATTAGGTTTTAAGGGCAGATAAATCTGACAGTCATCAGCATAACATTGAAATGAAAGACCATGTTACCTCAGGACAGACCCCGAAGGGAGCAGACAGAGTGAAAACAAAAGGGGTCCGAGACTCAAGCCATGTGGGACCCCACAGGAAAGAGGCACTGAAGCAGATACATTATTTCCAACCTTAACACAGAAACTCCTTTTCACTCAGATAAGAACGGAATCCTTCTAATGCTGCAGCTGTAATCCATGTTCTAACCACGATCGAAGGATACTGTGGTCAACAGTATCAAAAGCATCAGTAAGGTCCAGGAGTACAAGTACCACAAACTGACCAGAGTGCTACATCTTGTGCTACATCTTAGTTTAAAATGAGGCCTTTAGGCCCTGTGATGGACTGGGGACATGTCCAGGCTGTCCCCCACCTGTCTCACAGTGACACGCTGGCTGGAGAGAAGTGCGTAAAGAAAATGGATGGAATTTAACGTAAGGACACGTTAACCATCGATATGAAGAAACAATAGTGCAGGTTTAGTTGTTTTTTTTTTTTTTCAAATTGTTTTTTTAAATTATTATTAAGTAACAAATAATTATTTTAGTAAATATATTTTTAAAAATCTCGTTATGCTACAAATTCAAGTGATTTGCATTCCTTCATTCTAAGTCTGTAATTTCAAATCACCTTTAAAAAGTTCCAACAATAATTTTCTTGTCAAAAAGCGTCATCTTTTCCAGTCTGTTTCCACTTCTCACTGGTTCTTCTTCTCTTCCAGGTTTCTGCCACCTGAGCCTGTCTTCGTCCCAGTTTCCTCGAGGTTTCAGGTTCGACAGTGACGACATGAACTTCCCCACCGAGCGGCTCTGCTTTCTGGGCCTGATCTCCATGATTGATCCGCCGCGTGCTGCTGTGCCTGACGCTGTGGGGAAATGCCGCTCTGCTGGCATCAAGGTAACCGGCTGCACAGTTTCAGCTGTCAGAGCTGTTCCTGAGAACCACTTATCCTGTGGCTTTGTTGTAGAGGAACATGCTGAATGTCTTTTATATCTTGGCACGGAGTCAAAAAGACAAGAGAATCACTTCAAGAGCCGAGGATGACCAGAAGATAAATAAATTAACTCGACGAGCTTTATCCAACAAATAAACGATTACATAAAAAGAAAGATATATTATTGTGGTTAAATCCATGTTTAATTTTATGACAAGTTCCATTATTGGATAAAAGTCAAAAATAACTTTAGGAAAAAGTTGTGACTTGTGAATTGACATGTTCTTAAAATACATTTTTATAATCACAAACTGGAAGTTAAAAATAGAAAATTAACACTTTCCGCAAAATTCTAGTATAAATACAGAACACCGAATAAATGAAAACAATGACATTTGCTTAATGAGGTGAAACAGCTGTTACAGCTTTTAGCTAGCCTTTAGCTAGCAAAAGGCTAGCTAAAAGTTAAAAGTAGCAGAAGTGTAGCTAAAAGTAGTAAAAGTCTAGCTAAAAGTTAAAAGTAGCAGAAGTGTAGCTGAAAGCTAAATGTAGCAAAAAAACTAGCTAAAAGTTAAAAGTAGCAGAAGTGTAGCTGAAAGCTAAAAGAAGCAAAAGTCTAGCTAAAAGTTAAAAGTAGCAGAAGTGTAACATAAGGCTAAATGTAGCAAATGTCTATCTAAACGTTAAAAGTAGAAGTGTAGCTAAAAGTAGCCAAAGTCTAGCTATAAGTTAAAAATAAGAGAAGTGTATCTAACTAAAAGTTAAAGCTAAAAGTTAAATGTAGCAAAAGTGTGGCTGAAAGCTAAATGTAGCAAAAGACTAGCTAAAAGTTAAAAGTAACAGAAGTGTAGCTAAAAGCTAAAAGTAGCAAAAGTCTAGCTAAAAATTAAAAGTAGCAGAAGTGTA
>NC_056506.1:45252363-45258023 GCF_014905685.2 Nematolebias whitei | reverse complement strand
TAAAAGTAGCAAAAGTCTAGCTAAAAATTAAAAGTAGCAGAAGTGTAGCTAAAAGCTAAAAGTAGCAAAAGACTAGCTAAACGTTAAAAGTAGCAGAAGTGTAGCTGAAAGCTAAAAGTAGCAAAAGGCTTGTTAAAAGTTAACAGTAGCAGAAGTGTGGCTAAAAGCTAAAAGTAGAAAAGGCTAGCTAAAAGTCAAATGTACTAGAAAGGTAGATTAACAACTCAAAGTAGGAAAAAGTTAGCTACAAGCTAAAAGCAGCTTAAGAGTAGATACAAAGTAAAAGTTGCATTTGAAGACAAAAGCAAATAATAAAGACGACACATTTTTAGAAAATGAATGGGGAAAATATTTTGAAATAAAGTTAAATATTTTGAAAAGGATAAAAGTCACAAAAACCAAAAGTCACAGCAGCTATCTCCTGAACGAGCTGAACCTTAAAGAGCTGCAATGGCTCAAGTAGATAGAAAAAAGTTGATTACAAACAAAATAAAACAGTAAAACGGATAAAATCCTGACAACAAACTATGAACTCTATCAAGCTGAATATAAACGTAGTTTGTAAAAGGCTCCGTCTAAAAAATGTAAATTAACGGTAAACTTTCACTTGATGTTAATCAACTGCAAATAGACACAGAGGAGATGCTTTGTCAGGAAAATGATAGGTTTGACCGTAGGAGGGTTAAAGAACTGCCAACACAGGAAAAAAACCACGTTAATGAACAGAAGGAGCTGTTCTTATTCAAACACTAATTTTAGGTGCAGAACTTATCATTCTCGCTCTGATGGGGAATTTCTGAAAGACACTTAATTGTCTCTAAAATAACCTGAGCCAGAGGAGAGTGGAGATGATTTCATCGTTCAAGAAGGACATGTGGAGTATTTTATTAACAAAGTGATGACGGTCTGAAAGTTGAAAGTTCAACTGTAATAAATCAACTTTATTTTGACTAATGTTTTTATTTTAAATAGATGTATCCATATTTTCTGACTGCTCCATAAAATTATTGCTTTGAATCATATTGCGTTTCTAGTAAGAGTTCAGTTGTTGCTTAATGTTTATTATCAAAACAATTAGGAGCAATAAGTGAAGTAAATAGTTACACTCGTAACGTGAAGCCCACAAATTAAACAGGTTTTTACTCCATTTCAAAGAATAACCCATATGTTCTGTACAGGTTATAGAGAAATTTCAGATTAAAAATGTAATTTGATGAGTTTGGACCATTCTCCAGATATTTGTAGTAATGTATATTAGAATTCTCCTGGTTTTCCAAAAGTATAAGCAACAACAACAAAACAAGTAAAAATGGGCAACTCAAACAAATTGGACAAAATATTATGATGTTTTGTATTACTGAGAATAAAATTCAATAATTTAAATTTGTGATAGTTAAAAGGTTTGACTCTGTTAAAACCTTGTGCGGTATAATTGAAGCTCAGCGTTTCTGCTGACAGATGGTGTATTGTCTTTTTCCAAATATGTGTATTCTGCTTCTTTTTTTAAATTTTTATCATGTTTTTTTCTGTATAATTAGAAAATGCTACTGGATGCCTCAAATTTCCCCCTGGGATTAATAAAATTATCTATCTATCTGTCTGTCTGTCCGTCCGTCCATCTTCACCTTTGTTGTTTTACAACAAAATAAATTTCAAAATACTTTATTTTATTTATTTACCTTTGTTAAACATGTAATGTCATTGAGACACAAGGGCTCATGATCAAATATTGTTTTAAGTAAACATAAAAACGTAGTTATCAAAAATCTATGATAGCAACTTATAATAAAGTCAGATACACACTTAGTAACTAACTACCTGATATGTACCAGGTGCCTACGGGGGCTGGGCTGTAGCATGAAGTGAATAGTTATACTATACATACAGGTAAGAACTTGATACGTACCTGGTACTCACCTGGTACATACTGTGTAATGTACCAGGTGTACCAGGTTGTACAAACCAGGCTACATACCCGGTGTGTACCAGATATGTGGTCTGTAAGTACACAGTGACAAAACAATTCCTGTGAGTACAAGTACAAGTATATACCTGGTACATAATGAGTTGTATCATGTGTTACTTATAAAAATGTTTCTCCTTTCTATTACATTTTGTTTGCTTCCCTTTATGATGTTTAAAAAAATTTCCCTTAGCATACACAGTGCCAGCTCCCAAAAAAGTCACTTCAGGATAGACACAAAAATTAGCAAGTCCAAATTATGACTTATTTTAAAATACATCATATATATATATATATATATATATATATATATATATATATATATATATATATATATACTAAATATATATAATAAAAAGCTGTAAGAAAACTATCAGATTGTGTTGACTCTACTTCCGCCCAATCCCCAATCTTGAACAAGCATTAAGACAATGGTGAAAAGCCATTATCATTTTAGGACATTTTAAAACAACAAAAACATCAAAAAGGCTGAAGTTTTTACAAACTTGATACACCAATATTTTCTGAACCCTGAACTTCGAGTAAAAATGTTTACGAGAGCCCCCTGCAGACCACAGTGATCAAAAGGTCTTTGCTGTTTCTTGGTCACAAATCCTAACCTTGATGGATTGTTTTTACAGGAACAACAATCTACCACATTGTTATCTGCAAAGTGTTTGTTGAACATCAACCTTCAACCCCTTAACAGCGCCATTCTTTCCCTGTGTAACAACACAACACATTTGGATAACGTATAGACCCCAAAGACCCATACTGTACTGTAGCTCAAGCATGCTGTGACACATGACACCCATATGATGATCCAGTGGGGTCTAATGCAATGAGCGCTGTGACTTATGGGGCCTTCTGTCTGCGGGCAGGTAATTATGGTGACCGGCGATCACCCAATCACAGCCAAGGCCATCGCGAAAGGTGTGGGCATCATCTCTGAGGGCAACGAGACGGTTGAGGATATCGCCGAGAGACTGAACATCCCTCTGAGCCAAGTTAACCCCAGGTGTGTGTGTGTGTGTGTGTGTGTGTGTGTGTGTGTGTGTGTGTGTGTCAGAGCAGGTTCTGGCTGTGTGCCCAAGCATCCAAGGGTATCTCACTGTGAGATTGTGTGAGTGGCTCAGGATGTGTGCGACGATGCGTCTCCTGGATGTGTGAGCAAGCAAGGTTACGTGTTCAAAGAAAAAAGCTGGGAAATGTATTGATTCAAGACAGATACCCCCTTAAAATGAAGCTCAAGCCAGGTGCTAACAAGATATTTGGCAGGAAATGTAGGGAAACAACTGGCTTTGAAGTGACCAAAATATCAAACCTTCAAAGAATAAAAGAAAAAAGTAGAGGTCATCTGGCAATCTCAGGCTTTACAGACACGTCTCTGATGTGGGCCCAATGGGAAAATGACAGTAAAATGACAGTAAAAGACTGAAGGACTTCTACTGAGAGAGATTTTTCCTCTGCCAGGAAGTAATTATTACATATAACCTTGTCTCTTTATTAAAATTAAGGTTAAAATGATCAATAACAGCATATTTTCAACAGTTTTATTACATAGATCCCACCCACACATGAGTAGTTTTAGTGAATTAGTCAAGGTTTTTTGTTGCTTCAGCACTGCATTCTCCCAGAAAAGGCATTTTAGGAGCCCTTTAATGGGATTTTTAAAACTGGGTTTCAGAATGAATAAATCTTGAATTGCAACCTTTGCAAATTTCACGTGCAAACTTAAAAACTATGATATCATAGACCTGAGGTCTGCAACGTTTTTGATCAAAAGAGCCATTTCTGCCCCTTTGCTCATAAAATGTGCCTGGAGCCACAAAACCTGCTACAACTGTGATTATCAACTGATGGCCCATGGGCCACTGAGTTTGTTGGAGGGGTGATGGGTGGGGGGTGGGGGGGTTGGCTTTTCTGGACAGTGGGGGTGATTGTGTCAGGAAGGGCATCCAGCATAAAACAAATTGCCAAATCTTTCATGCGGGTGGTGACTGGGACTCTGTGTACACAATTTTATTCTACCACATGTACCACATGTGATGCGAATGACAAATAAAGAAACCTTGACCCTTGACCTTGACCCCTGAAGAAGGGAGCTGCCAAAAGATACTTACTTAGTACTTTAACAATTTCTTGTGGGATCAATAAAGTTCTTATCTTACTAGTAGTTATTGGACAAAAATTTACAAAAAACAAACAAACTGCCAATACTAGTCTTTTCTGTTGTTGGTATACAAATCAATGCAATTAAATTTTATAAAGTTTTGGTCAAAGCTCCAAAGAGCTGCTGATGAGGGACAGGCAGAACTTTTACTGACTTCTACCTTGAGTCTGTGTTGGTCCACTCAGTTTCGAAACATCCAAAGTTAAATGGCCACACCAATGGACCATGCCTGAGAATAATCCCCCAAATCTGATCCATCCTGCCAAAAGCATTTGAGTCTGGGTGCTCGAGGCACAAACCAAGCCATCATATAAAGCAGGCAGCCTGACCAGGTCCAAATGTGCTGCCGATGACTTCCTCGATTGTAGATAAACCAGGACCCAACCGAATCCAGAAAGCAGGAAATCAGTTATCATAAATCCAATTATATTCTGTATGCATCCTTATAACCCACGATTGACATCAGAGACATCATCAAGTCTTCCAAGTTGATGAGATATCCAGCTGCGTGCGTGCCAACAGGGCAAATCGACTCGCCTAAAGCCTGTCTTTTCTTCAAAGAAATGTTATCAATTGCATTGAGGGACCAACTGACCAAATCCATAGCAGAATTAAGATTCGGAAGATTTGTAGAAGAGAGGCTCTAAGCAGTTTCACAGACAGGACAGAGCAAAACAAAGTGGAGAGGGAGAGGAGGGGAAATGTGTCCGCCCTTGACAAGAGCAAGTGTTGAAGTAAAGAGCCACATGTGACCCCAGAGCTGCAAGTTCCAGATCCCTGTCATAGACCGACTTCTAGTGGAATTAGAGTAGGCAAACTCATGAAAGTTTTGGGAGTTGCTTTAAGATGGATTCCCTTCTTCACACAACCTGGGCTTGAACTTGCAGCCTCAGGTTAGCAAGCCTGCAGCACTGACCGCCCAGCTACCGTGGCCCCCACTTTGATGAACTGTCAACTGTATGAAAAGAACAAAATATACATATTGCAGGAAAACCATAACTCTACAGCAGATTGTTCTTCTGTTCCCCAAGGTAAGCAACGGTTGCAGAGCAGTTCGTTTGCAGCTTTTCTAGTCAAATGCATTTTGCATTTTCCCACTTTTTAATTATATCTCTCCACTGCACGAGTCTTTAATGACTGTCCATGTGCATGTGGGGACAAACTTAAAGGGTAGCCAGAAAATGTTTTGCATACTTCGTCCTTATTATCATTGACACCATACCGGTTTGTGCACTTGTGTGTGTTTGTGTTATTCACAGGGATGCCAAGGCTTGCGTGGTGCACGGCTCGGACTTAAAGGACATGAGCTCCGAGTTCCTGGACGACCTGCTAAGGAACCACACCGAGATTGTTTTCGCTCGCACCTCTCCTCAGCAGAAGCTCATCATCGTGGAGGGCTGCCAGAGACAGGTCGGTGGTCAGAAGTGTGTGTGAAAGAGTGTGTGTGTGAATGTGTGTGGCTGGGCCCTTTTGAGGGCTATCAGCTGGATTTCTGTGCAGGTTCATGTGGTTGAATTCAAGCAT
>NC_056506.1:45242189-45242363 GCF_014905685.2 Nematolebias whitei | reverse complement strand
ATGGATGGATGGATGGATGGATGGATGGATGGATGGATGGATGGATGGATGATGGATGGATGGATGGATGGATGGATGGATGATAGATGAATGGATATATGAATGGATGGATGGAGGGATGGATGATTATGATGATGAATGCACGGATGGAGGATGGATGGGTGATTGATGATG
>NC_056506.1:45241920-45242089 GCF_014905685.2 Nematolebias whitei | reverse complement strand
TGATAGATGGATGAATGGTTGGATGGATGGATGGATGGAGGATGATGATGATGAATGCATGGCTGGAGGATGGATGGATGATGGATGATGGATGGATGGGTGATAGATGAATGGATATATGAATGAATGGATGGATGATGGATGGATGATGATAGATGGATGATGGATG
>NC_056506.1:45241541-45241910 GCF_014905685.2 Nematolebias whitei | reverse complement strand
ATGAATGGATGGATGATGGATGGATGATGATAGATGGATGATGGATGAATGGATGGATGATGGATGGATGATGATAGATGGATGATGGATGAATGGATGGATGATGGAGTAGCTTAAAAACTAAAAATAACAAAATAATAAGTAATATCTAAAAGTAGCTAAATGCTAACTTAAAAAGGCAAAAATTAGTTGAAAGTTCAAAGTTGCTAAAGACTGGCTAAAAGCTCAAGTCGCAAAATGACAGCTGAAAGCTGGTCAGCAAAAAACTGGCTGAATGTATCAAAAGGCTAGCTAGAAGCTAAAAGTGGAAATATGATATTTGTGAAGAAATTGAAGAGATTTCAATATTCTTCTGAGGGGAAACATATA
>NC_056506.1:45213531-45241441 GCF_014905685.2 Nematolebias whitei | reverse complement strand
TATATATATATATATATATATATATATATATATATATATATGTGTGTAAAAGTTACTCAAATTAAAAATCCAAGCACCCATCTTTTTTGAATGAGCTGAAGTATTTAATATATGAATGCATAAGAATAACTGAAATAAACATTTGAAAAACTATCTGTTTTTTACAATCAGTCCCAGCTACTTTGTTTCACAATCGTTCCTTTCACCTCATCTTTTTCGGCAGCTGCAGGTCAGAGGAGAGAAACACCAGGCAAACTGGATTTGCAGTGTACAGAGAATGTGCGCTCAGTTTCAAACCAAGTCCCCAACTCAAATCCTTCCTACCTCTCAGAGGTTTCTTTCTCTAAGCTGGACATATTGCTTTGGTCCTCACTTGGTGAAACCAGCCAATATATGGTCTTTATTACAGGGACCTTTCTACCTTCCTGTTTTATGAACGCCCTGAAATTCCCTCCCCTCTCCCCTCCTTCCTCTCCATCACTGTCGTCACTGTCTTTTTTCCTCTCCCGTTGTCCTCTTTCTCTCTTTCCTCTCTCCGCTTAGAGATTGTGCGATTATAGTCGGAATGCACATTATTGGATTTTTAGCCGATATGTTAAAACATATTTGGCCGATAACCGATACCGATATTTTTAATATACTTTCCTTTGTCAGAACATAGTCCTCTTATTTAGGCTTATTTGTTACAAAAATTGTGCAACAGCTGTAAGAGCTGGTGACATATATTCAGTAACAGCCATACGATATGCATAGCACTTTAACTTATATTAAATGAAAAGTGTTAAATGTTATTTATCAGCATTAGTCACCTGTGATGCTGTCTCACTTGTGGAGGCTTGTTCCAGGTTCCTAGCTGCAGTGATGGATCCTCTGCACTCCTGTGCATGAAGGACAGACTTTTTAAGTTAAAAGTTTTTGTTTATCCATTGTGCCATAAGACTAATCATGCTAACGGGGCTAACATGACGTCTAAATGTCTGTGGTAAAACTCACCCAAGTGCTATCGGCTGTTAGCTTCTCTGTGACGTTGGAAATGACGGCTTGTAACTCGGGTAAGGCTACGTCGGAAAAATATCTCCGACTGGGGACGATGTAGCGAGGCTCAACGTTGTCCCAAAATCTTCGGAATCAGATATCCTCAACGAAAAATAAAAACTTCCACACCGCCGACATTTTGACTTTTTCCTCTCGGCCGTGATCAGACCAGGTAGGCGCGCATGACGTCATCACATTGTGCTGGTGCTCCTTGTCACTGGGTTGTCATACAAAAACAGCTTCTTTTATATCGGCGAGTTATTTTGATGGAACGCCCGATATTTAACTTTAACGCTAATTTGGCCAATACCGATACCATGCCGATAATATCGTGCATCCCTAATTATTAGTGATCTGTCTGGTGTAACCTGTCTCTGGCACTGTCATCAAGCTTTTGTAATAATGCCACGAAAACTAATTTCTGCACATTTATCGTACGGGTGTAAGGAGAGCTCACCCAATCCTGTTCCTCCTATCGTTCTAGGTCCCGGCTATCTCTTTGGCTTATGAGATGGCGGAGAGTGACATCATGAAACGACAACCAAGGAACCCTCAAACAGACAAGCTGGTGAACGAACGCCTCATCAGCATGGCATACGGACAGATAGGTTTGCTCTTTTCTGTCTTCTTCACCACAGATCTTTATTCATGATCCAGTGCGCTGACCTACAGTGATAATAAACATCCCTGACATCAAAACTTTAAATTTTGACATTCGTCGTAAACCCTGACCATTTTCATGGCACCTATAACTGTTTAGTTTGGAGACCAGGATCGAGATTGAGGAGACATCCCTTCATTTTTCTTCTAATTGTCGTGACATTTACAGCAAATTGAGAGCAACAAGAGCAGCTATTAGCACCACTTCATCTTGGTCATGTTTTAGTGGTCGGCGGCTCACTTTGAACACGCGCTGCTTATCTCTGGTTTTATATGGTTTGGGAATAGGGAGAGATCAAAGGCTGGCCCAATTTCATACGCTGTTAAATAGGGCGAAAAGTGACAGCGCCTCTTTTAAAACTCCACACGCTCATGAACAGACGGCAACAAGCATCGATTCTGAGCATTAATTTCCATAAACAGGATGGATTTTTATTTTTATTTTTTTTGCAAGATGCAACAAATCACATTTATGCACCACCTATGTGACATTACGGCAGGAGGACCTGAGGTTTGAGATAAACATTTAACTCAAGAGGCAACTCTAGGTGACACTTAACTGCGATGAACCAAAGAAAACACTTCTCTTGTCCTTTAGCACAACACTAACCTCCTTCAGGGTTTTAATTTACCAAGATACTGAACAGCAAACACTGAGAGGAGCTGTTTCAGTTTGACACGCGTGACCACGTGAAGATGTCACGCTGAAAATGCTCACTTTGACAAACCAAATTTGCCAACATAAAATGGTACAAACCTATCACCTCATATTGCAGTCCTCATCCGTCTGGAGCTTAGCAGGCAGAGAAGCACGAGCGCAGAGCTGTGCACAGCCATTACAGCCTCATTAAATGCACATTCTGTGGATTTGGGTCATTTTGTGCAGATCTGTTTGTCATGTTTTGGTCCACTTTCTTGCTCTGCAGCAGCACTGCCCTGCCCTGCTGTTCAACACATGGGAAATGATTTACATGATTGTCTGCTATGATTAATGCCTCAATATGGATTTGACAGTGACAAAGCAGCTTTTCAAAGCTGGAATCTTCAAACATCAGCTTTGTTTTGGGGGATGTGGGATTCTGCTTTCATCTCTCCTGATCCTTTCTTGTAAATAGTCTAAATGTTTTGTTTCATAAAACCCCCAACGCTAAAGTTCTAGCTCGGGTACCAAATGTAAATGAGGATGTTGTTTGTTCTGAATCTCCAAAACATGCAGGGAGGTGCAGGACGGCAGGGCGTCCTTTGGCTGCTGTTGTAGTAAATACACTAAAGCAACTCTTTGTCCTTTTCAGATTACTAAGAACAGTTTGCTGTCAGGGGTGGCACGGTGGTGCAGTTGGTAGAGATGCCGCCCCTCAGCAAGAAGGTTGCAGGCTCAAATCCCAGCCCGGGACCTTTCTGGGTGGAGGTCCCTCCCCTCTGGAGCCACCTTCCACCAACAGCCTCAGTGCAATCGAAAGTTAACTCAAGATGTTTTGTTTTGAATGTCAGTTACATTTTTATTATCTTTTATGTGTTTTTATATTTTTATATCATCCATCCATTATCTTCCACTTGTTCTGGAGTCAGGTCTCGGGGGCAGCACCTTGAGCAGGGAGGTCCAGACATTTCTTTCCACAGACACCTCTTCCAGCTCTTCTGGGGGATCTCCAAGGCGTTCCCAGGACAACCAAAAGACATGGTCTCTCCATTGTGTCCAGGGTCTCCTCCCAGTCAGACATGCCCGAAGCACCTCCCTATGGAGGCGCCCAGGTAGCATCTTTACCCTGAACCACCTCAACTGGCTCCTCTCAATGTGGAGGAGCAGCGGTTCTACTCTGAGTCTCTTCTGGATAACTGAACTTCTCACCCTAAGGGAGAGTCCAGCTACCCTGCGGAGGAAACTCATTTCAGCAACCTTTCTTCATGATCTCGTTCTTTCAGTCACTGCTCAGAGTTCATGACCATAGGTGAGGGTAGGAACGTAGACCGACCAGCAAACAGAGAACTTTGCCTTACATCTCAGCTTCCTCTTCACCACAACAAACCGGCACAGAGTCCACAATACTGCAGACGCTGCACCTATCCGTCTGTCAATCTCACGCTCCATTCTTTCCTCACTCATGAACAAAACCCAGAGATACTTGAACTCCTCCACTTGAGGCAGAACCTCACCATCGATCTGAAGAGAGCAATCCACCCTTTTCTGGTTTTATATCATACATTATATTGTTGCCATGCTGTTGTCTGTGTACCGGTGTTGTTGGACACTAGCATTTAAATTGTGCTATAAAAATAAAGTTAGGCTGAGTTGTAGAAGGATGTGTGTGACGTGATGGGATCCATGACCTACAGAAAATAAAAAGCATCATAATGTATGCTTTTCAAAATCTTAACAAGTGATTTCTAACATTTAAACCTAACATTGCATCCTAATAAAGGTCTAACTTTACATATTGAGCAGTTTTTTTGTAATGAAACTGACATTTCTTGAAATAACGCCTTTCACCCGCTGCCTTGCATGCCAAATTTAAACTAAAACCTTGTATAAACTATTAGCAGTCAGAGTTTGTGTTGGGAAGGAGTCTCATCCTGTACCGCACCAGATTTTAGCTCATTATCTGTAAAACTGACCAGGTTATCCCATGTTTTTTTTGTTTGCTCAGGTCACTAAGCTATGGCGACCATCTTGAAATTGATTGACTACAAAAATTAATCGGTTGTAGAACGTTCGATAACTTGAGAGTTTCGTTAAAAGATATACAATATAACAATAAGATATTGTTGCTAAAAGACGACCAAACACAAATATACAGGCATTTACATGATTGCCCTTCTTTCATGGTTGTGGGAAATAAACATGGTTTAGAAAAGTGAAGTAAAAATGAGAATGCTGTTCAGAATGGGACAGTTCTCCAGCATGATGCTTTGAAAAGTAACACCCCATCACCATTTGTTCCTTGTTCTACGTGTTAGACACCAATCAGCAGTGCTGACTGTGAATATTGTCTCACAGTGACAAGTTGAATGTAGCTCAGTGTAAAAGCCAAGCAGTGCGATATGAGCTTAATGCATGATGTCAGATAATTAAAAAGGAAATGCCTACTGAAAATGTTGTCACTGTCTAAATTGTGAGCTTTTATTTTGAAACTGCAACTTTTTGCAGGCCAGTTACACATTCTGTCCTGAGCTTGGGTTGATCAAATAAATGAATATAAACTAAAGGCAACGCAAACTTTACCATTAACTTATAAAAATATAATCTTCACACCATTGCTATCTCAAACAGACTAAAATGCATGTTTTTGGTCTGTGGGAGGAAACCGGAGTACCCGGAGAAAACCCACTCATGCACAGAGAAAACATGCACTCCACCCAGAAGGGTCCCCGGCCGGGATTTGATACGGCGGCCTTCTCGCTGCGAGGCAACAGCTCTACCAACTGCTCCACAGTGCCGCCTGCATATTATTCAATAAAGGATTAAAGAACAGAAGCATCTTTGTCAGCCTTTGCCAGTTATTTTTACAGCTCAGTAGGGATTATAGTTTTTAACAGACATGTCAGACAAGTCACACATCCAAATGATGAAAAATGATGTTTGGAGTAACTAACGAGCTATGAATGAATTTCCTAAACTAACATGACATGACATTTGTCTATAATTTCTCTACAATTAAAGTCGCTGTGGTGCGCAAAAGAACATAATGATAAAATACTCCAGCCATGTTTTACAGCACTTTAAAAAGCAGCATCTTGTCATCATTGTTCTTTTAGTCTCTCATCCGCAGTCATGTGTTTTACGCTAGGTATGATCCAGGCTCTGGCGGGTTTTTTCACCTACTTCGTTATCTTGGCTGAAAATGGCTTCCGCCCAGCAGAACTCGTGGGCGTCCGCATCAACTGGGACGACCGCAACTTCAACGAGCTGGAGGACAGCTATGGGCAGCAATGGGTAAGGAGTGGCAACCCGCTCATCCGCACACCTTTGTGAAAATTACGAAACTCCTGCAAAACAGAAAAACGTACGTTTCGCTCGTGCAGACTTACGAACAGAGGAAGATCATTGAATTCACGTGCCACACAGCCTTCTTCTCCAGCATTGTGATTGTCCAGTGGGCAGATCTTATCATCTGCAAGACCAGAAGGAATTCTCTCTACCAGCAAGGCATGAAGTAAGTGTGAGCGATCATCAGTGGCGCTTGGACAAACAAAAAGGGGGGCTGTTTTTATCAAATGTAAAAGTTGAAACTCTTCTGATGACGTCATCCCAATGAATCTGTTCTTTTCTTTGTCGTTTCTGCTCAACAGGAACAGGATCCTGATCTTCGGCCTTTTTGTTGAGACAGCCCTGGCTGCCTTCCTCTCTTACTGCCCGGGAATGGATGTGGCCTTGCGCATGTACCCCATGAAGTATGCACCGTATATGCGCATGTTCACTGAACCGAAAAATAACCCCTTTAAGCCATAATAGTCTACCATTAGCCTGTCACTCTGAACTTCAAATGAAGTCTATGATCCTCTTAAACACCACATTGTTATCCTTAATATTCAGAATTGACTGCAATGAATTTAACAATTTGCACTCTGAGCCTCAGACTCCTCGCTCTTTGCATTACTCCGCCCGTCTCACTCTTTTTTTTTTCTCACTCTCAGGATCCTTTGGTGGTTCTGTGCTTTGCCCTACAGTCTTCTCATATTTGTGTATGATGAGGTCCGTAAGTTAATTCTGCGGAGGAACCCCGGAGGTAAGCATTTATGAAGGGAAATAAGGATCAACATGTTTAAAACTTGGTTTTAATTATTTAAAAAAGTAAATAATAGAAAAATGATGGATGTCATTTTCAAAAACAAACAAAAAACAACAACTATTACGATGTCATCCTCTGTACATTTTGCAGCCTTTCTACTCTGATAAATGTTAAAGGCACAGTTCAGATCTTTTGAAGTGGGGTTCTTTGGAAAGGTTATAAACATAAATTATTTTATTCATAGCTTTTTAGATTACCTGAATTTGGAGAAATGTATTTTTATTCTTTGTAACTTGGCAAGCTAACAGCTAGTTTGTGCATGCAAGGCCAGACTGCTGGCATCTCAAAACAACTCCAACCTTGAACATTTCTTTCCACTTTGTGATGATGATGATCCAGGCTGCTCTGGAAGTGCTACATCAAGCTGCCGATGCTTTTGTTTTTGCATCCTAAAGATTACAGAATTTTATGCAAAATAGAAAAATTGCTGAAATTTGCAGAAGAGGCTAAAACGGAGTTGTTTAAGTTAAGAAAAGTACAACACTAGCTAAAATTAAAAGATACAAAATGTTAGCTAAAAGCCAAAAGTACTGTATCTTTCGCTATTTAAGTTGTTTTTTTTTTTTTTGCATAATTTGCATGCTCTGTGACTTATAGTCCGAAGCGACGTATTTATGGATTTTCCCCCATATTTATAAACCAATTTTTGGCTGAGATATGACCGTTTTCATTCATTCTGACTGAAAAAAATTGACACTCGAGTAATAAGGCATGCCATTGTATCATGTAATAGGTAAAAGTGACTTAATGACCCAGTTAGCTAGCCATAGCCTGCCACTGTCGTCTGCATGGAGCAACCAAATCAGCTGCATTTCGCTGCGCCGCCCCGGTGAAATGCAGCTGATTTGACCGTTGAAGTGCATTTATTAAGCAAAAGTTAGACTAGGAACACTTTTGCTATAATTTCGAGCAAACAAATAATTGTTTTTAAATGTTAATCCTGTTAAATTCTAAAGTCCTCCTGTGCACGCTCCCGCAGCCGCCGTTTGGCAGCCCATCGATTTTAGGCACAACACCGGCCCACGTTTCCGGGTTGTCAGCGGTGACGCGTAACAAACGCGACGCGTCAGTGGTGACGCATAATGGATGCTACGTATACGGCGAAGCGACATATTGATGGATTTTTCCAATTTATTTGACGTATTTGGAATGATGCGACGTGTACGGCATAAAACACTGTAGCTAAAAACAAGCTAAAATCAAGAAAGCAAAAGACTACCTAGAAACTAAAAGCTAGTAGTCTTGCGTGGACTAACCATTAGCTTGTAAATCTGTTCAGAAAGTAAATTCCAAATTGCTGTTGGTCAAAGAGTTAGCAACAACAGGTAAGATATTAATTGTTTATAACCTTTCTACAAAACCCCACCTCAAAAGATCTGAACTATCCCTTTCAACAGTCCACAGGTAGTGTGTAGCACCTTTTTAACCTCGACTAGCTTCTATAAGATACAAGACAAACAAGATCGTTTTACCTTTTACACCTGCAGAGCTTTAAGTTAAAACCATGCATGTTGAGCATATTGGGGTCAGTGGGATGGGGGGTAGGGTGGTGGTATACACTATTTTGCCCAAGGACACTTCAACAAATGTCAGGACTGAGCCAGGTGAGCCATCCCAGCTGACCTTTGACAGGCGGTTATGTGCACACGTGAAAACGAGTGTCAGAGTCCGTCCAAATAACCAGAATTTAAAAAAAACTGCGTGAAGTGACATCAGACAGAAAATACAAATGTGAGTTTTTTTTAATTAAACAGCACTTTGGGAACCATGCATCTATTATTAATCTTGGTATGACACAATGAATTTCAATATTTGAACTAGCGTGACATTAAAAACTTTAGTTATTTTGCTGAGGCTGTGTTCGCCCAGTGGTTCATGTTGTGGTCTTGTTATCCCGAGGCTGCAGGTTTGAGCCCAGTTTGCCTCAGGAAGTGCATCCAGCGTAAAACAATTACCAACTCTTTCATGTGAGTTTGTCTGCTGTGGTGACCCCTGCACACGGGAGCAGCCAAATGAACAATAAAAGCCACGTTATTCTTTGATTAACCTTAAACCTTAAACTCTGACTTGTTAAACTAAATGCAAAGGGAAAAAATATCTGCAGGATGGTTTGATGATTTGAAGCGACGGCTAAGACTGCATCTAAATTTAGAAAAGCAACAGCCTGAACTCTCAATTCTGACTCAACAAATCAAACTTTATCACGAGTAACAGCACATAGGATTTTGTAATTTAAGGTTATTGATTAACACATTTGTCAAACCTGCACAAAAGGACACAAAAGGCCTTAAATGTGTTGACATTTCACAGTAAAATCTACTTAAAGGAGGTCCTTCATTTTTTTTGCAGCACTAATATAGAAACAAACCTCCATCCAATCACACAAGACTTATAATCTGTATTTTGTTCCTGTTCCTTTGTTTCAAGGTTTGCTCCTACATGAATAATAGATCTATATAACATAACTGTGTCAAAAATGGCTGTGAGATGAGTTACAATCATGGGTGATTACTGTCGGCTTTTATTTTGGTGTTATGATATAAGAACTAATTTGAAGGCGGGGACTTTTAGCACTGGTTGCAGCTGTCTCATAGAAATCTTTCATGATGTGCACAAAGAAGAGAAAGCAACTTTGAATATCTGACAGATCTGAATAGCATCATTGTTTATTAAGCATGCACTGTGAAGCAGGATCTTGTAGTAATTCTCATTAAAATAGGCTTTCGCTGCAGAAGAAACTTTAGGCCTCAGTGTCGCGGTGCAGCTGAACATCATCAGCCTTTCTGCAGAATGGAAGCCGTTCGGTGCTGAACTTGTCTCCAGCTTTCAAAGCTGCAACACTTGAATAATCACAGTTTGACTTCCAGGTTTGGTTTCTGACTAAACAGAATGTAAATGTACCACTGTCAGGCAGTTTGCTTTTGGAATTCTATTTAATAAATCGAGCATAAAATCACAGCTCATAAACTGGAAAATCTCTGCTGGTGAATATCAAACAATGGAAGAACCACTGAGGTCTAATTGGATCTGAAACTTGAGCCAAATGCTTTATGGGTGCCAGAGTTTCACCAATTTTACACAACTTTTTAGCTGCTTCTGGGAGGTGAAAACATCAAGGGCTTCATTTACACATTTATGTGGATTTCCTTCCATAACGGGATGTACGCTTAAAAAAAATGGGGTAAGCACAAAATAATTCAGATGTATGAAATAGTGCAAATGCATGAGCCCAAGGACATTTCTTTGTACATCCCAATCAATATGAAACTGAGCGCTGTTACATCCACCATGAACACAACCTATTAAAAGGAGGACATGTGACTCAAACTTGAGGGTTCCACATTCAATTTATTAAAAAAACTGCTTCCTGTGGGGAAAGATGAAAAAGAAGAACCCCCAATTCCTGTGCCCACCAAAAAGACACAAAAACCCAAAGTATCAACTGAAAAATGGACCGGGTGAGCCGGTCAAACTGAACAAAAAGGTTCTCCAGCGGGCCAACCTTATACAGGGCTGTCGAAACCGCTGCTGGTACCGGACTAAAACTAGAAATAAACCTACAAAAACATCTGGTGCAAAATAAAAAGCGAAAACAGGACAACCGGTCCCACCAGGCTAACGTTACCATAAAAAAAAATAAAAGAAAGTTAACAAACCTTGTTAGGCAGAGGATGGCGGCAGCGGCATACCTCATCCGGACGCATCCTGGGCAGGATAAGTGACAGAAAAAAAATTATCCCAAAACAAAACAAGGGCAGCCAGAGAGCTTCTGAGAGAAGTGGAGAAGCTCCCGAAGACCAACCTATTTATAGGTGGGCGAAGACGCCACAGCTTAAAACAATCAAGGCTCAATTAATCAACCCAAAATAAGTCCAAAGGACAAATAATAACAAAAATGTGCCTCATGCACATAACAAGCGCACATGAGACAAACTCCTTCTTTTTTCTATGCAAATAGACACAGATCTGCCCTTTACAAACAAAAATCATGTCTACACGTGGAAGGAAGAGGAGCTTCACAGAGACGTGGGAGCGCACTTCTGAAGCTGAGGCATTTCAAATTTTACACTTCTTTACTGATATAACTACACAAAGGCACTCTGAGCGCTCTGAAACTAGTTTAACTAGCAAAAAAACAGGAAGTCACTCTCTTGAACTGCTGATTAGTAACAATGCCGTGAATACATGTCAAAGGCAAATAAATTTACCCAACAAGATGCTCCCATCCCGCATCGCACCAGCCTGTGCTCAACCATGTGCATTAGAATGAATGCAACAATGTTCAGTCAGGTCATCCGGAAAGTTTCTTTTTTTGTGCTGAGACGTTTTGCCCTCCATCCAGAAGGCTTCATCAGTCTGAGGAAACACCAGACAAAACTGATATTCCCCCAACAGCCTACTCCAACGTGGAAAAAAAGCAGGTATGGTGTATAACTGTCCGGATGACCTCACTGAGCATTGTTGGATTTTATGCCTGGATTATTGAGCATGGACTTTGGTATTAAAATGAATGGTGTTGAACCAGGTCATGTGTGCTTCACACATGCACATAAATATAATTTGCACAGTGAGTGAATAAAAATGTTTCCTGTGCACCAACATACTCTTCCGTTAGGTTTTTTTAAGCATTGTATTCAACCTTTATTTAAACAGATAAATCACATTGAGCCTCGAAGACTCATTTACAAGTGAGACCTGTTTGGACAGACAAAACAGTGGTTAACTGGACACATGTAGGAATTGGAGGCGAAAAAAATTCCTATCAGACTTTTTTCTTGGCTGAGAAAAACCTCTAAAATTGAAAAAACACCTCGCACAAACAAGCACATATTTACTTAGACATTCTGCAATAGAGCAGAGCAGGAAGAAGGAAGAGACGAGAGCGGTCAGCAACGCTTACAGATGCTCTCGAGGTCACTGTAATCAGTCAATGTCCTCCGGTGAGATCCATAAACATTCTCAAAGTATGTCGAGGAATGGCCAAGAATAACCCCTGAGAATCCAGAGTCCTGAAATGATGACACAAAGTTTTTTCAGCGGGGTTTCATCTGGTTATCAGTTGGAAATTCCTCAGGGAATGGGTGGTGAGCATCAGATCACATTTTCTCCAGGCAAATTCAGATAAGATGGCCTTCAAGGCCAGCCAAGGGAGCCAAATTCAGATAAACACAGTTGTTTTGGGGACAGGCAGAACTTAATGACATCTACCTTGAGTCTGTGTTTGGTCCACTCGGTTCCGAAATGTCCAAATTAACATGGCCACACCGATGGAACATGACTGAGTAAAAATCCCCAAGATCTGATCCATTCAGCCCATGATCCATTAAGCAATGTATGCACAGTCGATGGCTACATTAGGAAAACCACCTGTTGCATCTGCAACTCAGAGCACAGTTCCAGCAGGATGGCCCTTGGAAACATAAAGCAGCTGAAGCTCCAGTCACTATGTTGGGCTAGAAAGTCCTCTTGGCATCTAAAAACCACATCTCGTAGCACTTTGCCACGTGTATAATCCTCTAACAAGGCGAAAATCATTGTTGTTGAAGGTTGGGTTTTTTTTGCACTGGTTCGCACTCGCTTCAAATAAATATTGCAGTCAACTTTGACTTGACGTTCTGTTTAATAGTTTTTAAAAGTTAGTACCTTATCGGCCGTGACTTCAGTTTCAGAGCATGGCGTATTTAGAAAGAGCCAAAAGTCTTTGACCAGGCTAAACCAGTGATTAATGAGTGCCAGTTTGTTTTTGTTTTGTTTCTTTTCATACACATGGATATCCATCCATTATCTTTTACCCGCTTATTCCATTTTGGGTCACGGGGGTCGCTGGTGCCCATGTCCAGCAATCACTGTGCGAGGGGCGGGGTACACCCTGGACTGGTCGCAAGTCCATCACAGGGACACATAGAGACAAACGAGACAAACAACCATTCACTCTCTCACTCACACCTAGGGGCAATTTAGAGTTACCAATCAGCCTAACATGTATGTTTTTGGTCTGTGGGAGGAAACCGGAGCACCCGGAGAAAACCCACGCATGCACGGAGAGAACATGCAAACTCCACCCAGAAAGGCCCCTGGACCGGGGTTTGAACCAAGGACCTGCTCGCTGAGAGGCAGCAGCTCTACCAGTCGCGCCACCGTGCTGCCCACACATGGATATATTAATTGTTAATTGTATGTCTTTGTTGTAACTTTTCTAACATTAAGTTTCCATACGCATCCTCTAGTTGTTGCCAACAAACCAATACATGTGGAAACGTGTACACCAACCATGAAGGTGGCATACACACCTTTCTCCACGTACTGAAGTTGGTGTATTCTTTGTACCTCTGAAGTTTATATGATTAAGGACAAACACCTGTTTTTATACATACACACTCTTGCACATGAGGCCTTTGGTTTTTCGTCAGGATTTTACGTTCTTTAAATGTTTACCATTTCTTCTTTGGCCTGACTTTTAGATCTGGCATTGTAATGTGTAAAGCGAGTACCGTGCGATGGTTGTCAACAAACAAACGTACAATATGTCAAAGTTAGAGGAGGAAATAGAGCATACCTGATTAACAACAAAGCCAATGGCAAATGATTAGAGAGGAAATTAAAGCCGGCTGATGTAAACTCTTGAGATATGCTCCAAAGATTATATACATGATATGGACACCCTACAATGGCTCCAAATGTGCTCTCTGCCATGGTGTTTCAGCTGATGAGGGCCAAGACACAGGGAGACAAATACAATCTATGCTGACAGTTAATCATTTCTGTTAATCTGTGAGTCACGGCTCGCTGAGAGCCTGAGTTATAAGGGGATTCATTTGGAAATGTACGGAGAGAAAGGCGGCGAGTTGAATACAAATAGAGCGATACAAAGGGTTATTATGGAACCTGCTCGCCTGTCATTTTGCTCTCTGACACTTTCTCCCTTTTGTTTTTCTTCCTCTCTCTTCATTTCTTCCAGGTTGGGTGGAGCAGGAGACATATTATTAACATTCAGGAAATGTCAGTCTGAATTTTGTGTGTGTGTATGCATTTATATGTGTTATTTTTGAGCTCGTGAGGGTAAAACTGCGCGCGCGTCTGTCAGTTGTAATATTGCATGGATCAGTTCACAAATCTGATTATCATAAAATACTGCTGAAAATAGGCTTTTGATTGTACTTCGAGTTTTACTCCTTCCTGTTTTATCAGGAACATTTCCAGCAGGATGGTTTTCATGTACACCTTTGTGTCTTGTATAAGCTCTTACCAAAGTGATGTATCGTGGCCTGTTCGGTCATAAAGTGACGCCAAATGATATTCATTATGTGGAACTTAAAAAATAAAATGGATTCCTTCATAGCTGGTGTGGTCTGTCTTTCCTTGCTGCTTTGACTCACTGTTATAATTCTCATTCAATCATCCAAATCCTTATTTACAGTCAGGCATTCATCTTCCCCGTTTAGACATTACTGTAAGTGCTGATAGTCTGAAATGCAATTGAAGGGAGCTTCTAGGTATCATTAACTTACTAAACTAGGCAGTTTTCTACATTTTTATGAGTGTTCACGTCTTTTCTTCCTGTGCATTCAAATATTTCTTCAGCGGGTTTAGTTTTCATCCTCGTATGTGCGTACAATTTGGAAGCGTGATCTCTCCTGAGCTTGAGTTTTAGGGACGCTCAGGAGAAGCTGGTCAGCTGATCTGAGTGAGCCGGTGGGTTTATAGGGGTGTAGCCACTTGGAAAGGTAGAATAAAGCAAGGCCATTTAAAGATTTTAAAGCAGATGAAAGTATTTTAAAATAGATCCTAAAATGTGCGAGCAGTCAGCGGAGGAGGATAAAATTTAAAGGATAAAATGGAGGTGATGTGCTCACATTTATGTGTGATAGTTAAAAGTCGCACCCTCTGCAGCTGGCGAGTAGAGGACCCACTAATCCTAGCAAAAAATGTGCTAAAGTAATACAGCCGAGTGGTGACAGAGGCATGGATTTCTGTATCAAAGTGCTTTTTTGGTCTGCTTCTTCAAATGATAAAAACTCAGTTTAATAATTTCCCCGATCTGGCTGTCCAGCTCAAGTTCAGGATCCAGTTCAACCCTTACATCCTCACAGTTTGAAGAACTGGGCCAAGGATCTGCAAGGGAGGACCAAGTAATGCCTCCTAAAACTTTTACTTCAGTTCTGGTTTCATCAAGATTCAGGAAGTTAAATGACGCCCAGCCCTTTATTTCTCAAGACACACAAGTGGATTGATAAAATATGCAACTGTACAAGAACAGAACGTCGAATACTGCAGTTGTACGAGTTTGGTTGTAAAGAAAGTGGGGTTTGTTTACTACCCGGCCAGATTACATTTTCTTATGGAAGCTGTGCTCAGAAATGTGTTCTTATGATGTTATTGTAAAATAATGTATTTATTTTATCTAGAAAATTTTAAGAATGCCTTCTTGAGATGATGGCTTTAACATAATTATTTACTTTGACATATAAACATTTGTATTCTTGTGTTGCTGCAAATTATCTCAAACCCACAAAAAAATAAAGGCATGATTTTGAAAAGCAGAAATCAGTGGTCCGATTGGCAGCCAATTAAAGCTGAAAATGTTGCATGATGGACATTTCATCACATTGCTCAGCCCCAGGTGTCATGACAATAATAACAATTATTTTCATAACAAATATCTTGCTTTAAAAACAAAACGCAAATCTTTTCTTTAGATAAAATATTTTAATTTAATTTAATTATTAAACAATTATTTAGGAGTTGCATTCCTTTAATGACAAGAATGGTAAACAATCAAAACCAAATTATTTATTAAGATCTTATAATAGATCAAAACCAGCAGCATTTCTTAGTATATGTTGTTGTTTTACTTTATAAACTAAATAAAACCTGATAAACTAATACATTTTTTTACACAGCCAATGGCCCCATTTTTTGGAAATTGTTTTTACTTTCTCTGATGAAATATCAGTGATGTTTATTTTAGAAAAAAAGAGCGCAGGATCTTATTGTTTATTTTTTATCGTGGAAGTCATAGTTAACATTAGTAAGATATCAATTTATCCAATGATGATGATGATAATAATAATAATGATAGTTTAACTTTCCTATTTTTTACGTTAACATTTTATGAACGGAATTTCTGGTTTAAAATTTTGCTTTAGAAACTATTATTACTTCGGCTTTAAATCACGCGGCTCAGAACAACAACATCCTCTACGTCACTTCCGCTCACTGCAAGTCAAACATGGCGCTGCTTCTAAGGTCAGTGTATCTACGCTACATAACTTTCTTCTCATAGACAACCCTTTTTGTGTTTTTAAGAAGGTAACGAGGGGCATTGTCACATTTACAGCATGATTTTAAAAGAAATTTAAACAAATCACGACTGTAAATATTCTCATTTCCGTTTATTATTAATATTTGTGAACGTAGGAGCTCCAGCTAACGTTAGCAAAAGGGCTAATGTTGTTTGACTTTCTAGTGCGATGCATTAGATGAATGGACTTTGATTCTAAATCTCATAAATGACGGACTGAAACGATTTTGTTGTAAGTTTTAGCTTTGATATGGATCATCACGCTAACCTGATCTGCTCTTTTTAATACTGGTGCTTAGCGTTTCTGTCACAAAACAGCTTAGATTTACAGATAGCTCACTAATTTGTGTCTGCCAGACGAAAATCAAACGATATCAGCTTTGTTCACCTAATTTATCCGAAATGGCTGTTCTAGCTGAACATATTGCCTGTGAAATACATAAATAAATAATTTAGGTGTTGGTACCCAGAAGTATAACCAAAACAGGAACTTGTCGTTTGGTATTTTTCAATTCATTTTATTTATATAGCGCCGAGTCACAACAGAAGTCATCTCAGGGCACTGAACAGAAACATTCATATATAAAATAAGTTCACAGAAACATTCATATTTAATAATAATAATTCCAGAAGTTATATTGAGCTTAAGTTATTTTGTATTATGTGAAACTGCAGTAAACACTAATGTGTCGTTCTTTTTGTTGTTTGGTTTCAATAGGTTTGACTTTAATAAATGTTGTCCAAAGATTAATTTTAATAATTTGCTGATTGTCTAAGAATTCTGTTGTAGCAACATTTCTTACTTCAGTTTCTGCTGTCAAACATGAGCACAATAAGCGTATTGTGCCACAGTTGTATGCACAGGTAAATTTCAGATAATGATGATGATCTGCTCCGTACACACACAGCATTCAACATAACGGGTTATCAGGTAACTCTGTACACGTGATCAAAACCTGTTTATTTGGACATATGTGATAACATGAGCAAGACATGCAGGACAGAGGATCTGGTGAAACTGGATTTGGAAACACTGGGCTGCATCATTGAGGTTAAAGGATTAATAATGATTTGTTCTTTTTATTGCTTCGGCTGTTTATGTAGCTCTGTTTTTATTTCAAAGTCATTACAAACCCACATGGTGTTTGAGTGAAAATTTTTAAATATAAAATGAAGAATGTTTTCAATTCTCCCATTTTAGGACGCTGGCCCGCCAGGGTGTCTGCACGTCCAAATCTCAGTACAATGTCCTCTTCAGACAGTGAGTTTTGTGTTTGTGTAAGACTTTACATTGAAATAATGCTCGTGATACAGACAACGGCAATTTTCATCATTATTTTTCGTTTCTTATTTCATCCATATCTCTCTTTTTCCAGTGCTGTTCCGATGGGAACCACAGCTAAAGAGGAGATGGATAAATTTTGGGCAAAGAATACCAAATTAAACAGACCCGTGTCTCCTCATATCACAATATACAAGTAAGTACTGCGCGATGGCCAGCTCGTGTGCAACTTTTAGATTATAAACAAAGAAAGAGCGCTGGCAGGGCTGTTTGTACAATTTTCGAGACACAATATGAACTGTAAAACATCAGCCAGTCTGAAAATAATTAATTTCCTAATTTGTTGACTTTTAGTGCAATCAGAAAAAGTAAAGTAAAATACTAAATTATTTTTGTAAATTAACACCTTAACTTAGTAACGGACTGTTACAAGAATTGAAATAAATCTGTTGCTAATAAAATTGTGCTGTAAATTTGACAACAGTTTTCTTAGGCATTTAGATTTTACCCTAAAGATTTTCCAAGATGTATTGTTGTTATTCTTTTGGCTATAGAATGTGCAGAAAGGCATGTTTTTGCAATTGCTTTTATACCAACTCTGAATATTTTTACTCTGTCTACTTTGATTTTTTTTTCCTTAAATTAATTATTATTATTTTTAGTGTCTTAGAATAATTGTTAATAATGTAGCAGAACTGGTGAGGAAGACCTGCCACTATTGCAGTTGTGCTTTAATAATTCAGTTTTTTATTGTAACGTGAACGGTAAAACTGGAAATTTACAGTGACACAGATAATCACAGCCTTACCGGAGATAAAATGGTTTTGAAAATTCACGTAAACATTGTTGAAAGCTTACCGTATGATATTTTCAGATTGATGTATGTACATGCCTATCTACCAATATTGTAAATATGTGGCGTCCTCTTTGTGTTTAAGATGGTCCGTCCCCATGATGATGTCTATCACTCACAGAGGAACTGGAATAGGACTCGCTGGAGGTAACACACGCACTTTTAACATTTTGGGCTTAATTTTTCTTTATTATACACAAAAATCCACAACAAAGGTATTGCTTTCAATCTGTTTGACTTTTTGCTGCTTTAAGTCAGGCATCAACGTGAGCCTCGGCTTTGAGGTCGCTTCGTGCTTTAGAGCGACCCTGAAAATCTCTTCAGGGCATTAAGCTCTTACACTATTGATTTCTTCTAAGAGCATTTACTGGAATAAAAGAAGCAAATGTCATTGAGAACAATTAAACCTTTGCTTGTGAAAAGGCGGTTGAACAAGCTTTTAGTCGTGCGCCTGGTGCAAAGTGTCAAACTTTTGTCTTTGGGATAAAACACATAAGTGCTGGTGGCACCGATGGAACATGCTGAAAAGACGGAGTAAAGTGTTGCATACATGGTGATGTGGTCAATAAAAGACAACTTGATCTAAAACGACAATCAGTCTGACGCGCAGATTACTTTAAAAGCCTTTTTCAGTTTCTTGACGATATCATTTGTGCCTGTAAAAGTGTAAGAAAACTCTGCCTCAACTTCAGAATAAGCACACAATTCTTGGGTTAAATGTGTTTAAGTCATGTCTTTCCTCAGAAGTAGACGTTTTCCAAAACTTTACCATTTGTGTTTATTTGAACATGTTATATATTTTGCAAAATATAAATGAACAACTAACACCATGTTTTTTAATTATTGCATGAGTGCAGAAGAAGACGCTGGCAGTGAAGAGTTGTTTTCAGCATATTGTTATAAACTAATGTTACAGAGTGTCCTGATGCTGATGAGAACTTTACTAGTTGGCTTTTCTATGTATGTGAATGTTCCTGTAAAGTGCCCTGAGACAACTTTGTTGTGATTTGGCGCTATATAAATAAAGTGAATTGAATTGCATGCTCACTAATCCAGGCAGAAAATCTAACGAGGTTAAGTCAGGTCATCTGGATGGAGAAGACTCTGTCCGGATGACCTGACTTAACTTTGTTAGATAGTGTTACAGAGCTGCTTTTATTCAGAACATAACCAGTCTATTGAAGTCGATGAAAGTAAATATCTAAGTGAGGAACTCCGTATATTTAGAAATATTCAGCAAATAATCAGGTGACTCACACGGTCATGAGACAGGAAAAGTAAAATGTATATTTCACTCATGTTACCCAGCATTGATCTTTAGTACGTCTGTTTGTGTGTAGCCGTTTCAGCCTTCGCCATGGCAGCTCTGGTGTTACCTGAAAACTACCCCTACTACTTGGACTTGATCCACTCTTTGTCCATCGGTCCTTACCTCATCGTGCTGGCCAAGTTGGGCATTTCCTTCCCTTTATCTTTCCACACCTTCAACGGGATCCGTCACCTGGTAAGAGCTGCTCATCTGAAAACAGCCCAAAGTCCAAAAAGGTTGAAAAGTAAACAAAAACACAAATCTCATAAACCCATACGTTATGCATAGTAAACATATTAAGTGTTGAAATTAAATAAATATACCTTTTTAAAAAAAATAAAGATAAAATAGTTTTGAATTTAATGGCAGCAGCACATCTATAAATACGTCACGTATACATGATGCGAATAAAAAAACAGTGCCGAGTAACAACAGAAGTCGTCTTAGAGCACTGAACAGAAAAATTCACATATAAAACAAGTTAACAGAAACATTCATATTTAAAAATATGAACAGGCAACAGGTTCGTAAGAGAGGCAACGATCAAGACCGACTGTAATAATGGATGTTTGTGATCTTCAGGCAGCTCTGCTTTAAAAAACAGGTCAGATGTTAAAGCTATATGCAAATAAGAAGCTATAGGTGAACACCATCCAGGAACGCCAGAGCTTGTTGTACAAGAGTCCGGATGCTGAAGACGTCTCACTAAAAGAAAACGTTTCGCTCATCATAAAATGAGAAATATGGCAAAGAAGACCCAGGACTTTTGCACAGCTAGAATCCATCAGACAAAAGTGGGACGAGGTTCCCTCCAAAACCTCCAGCAGCTGGTCCCAGTTCCTGGATGTTTACAGACTGTTGGTAAAACTGACGGGACGCTTCACAGGGGAGAACGGACCTGTACCTGCTTTTGTTATTAAGATATGTTGCTGCCATCAAATTCAAAAACAATTTTTATGAGTTTAAACATTTGTGTTAACGTTGTTCCATGTGAATAAAGTATCATTACATTCTCTTTTTATATACATTATACACGTGTCCCATTTTTTGCAGTTATGAATACAGTAATCCCTCGCTACTTCACGGTTCGTTTATCGTGGACTTGCTCTATCGCGGTTTTTCCAAATGAGATTGGACATGACGCACAAATTGTCTGATTGATGGATGAGCCGCACGATCGGCATTTATATTTAAAATAAATTATTTTAAAGTATTTAGCACCTGCTGGACCTTTGTGCAGCCCATGCTGCAGGATAGGCTTCCTGCTGCAGCTGATCAGCTGTTCTACGTGCAGAGCATAGAAGTGGGCGTGGCCAAGAGCGCTTGCAGGTGGCTGAGATCAGACGAAGCAGGAAGCTGAACTCATGACATTCTGTGCTCTTTTACAGCTTTAGAGTTTAGAAACATTGTTTAGAATATTGCACAAGTGTGGAAAGGGTTTAAAACACCCTATATATATATATATATATATATATATATATATATATATATATATATATATATGCTTGTACTACAATTCCTACTTCAGTTTTTCACTTATCGTAGGTCTTCAATGTACGGATCCCTTGTGATAAACGAGGGACCACTGTATATATGAAGGATTCAAGGTTCTTTGTCATATGCACCATGTGATACATGTGGTGGAATGAAATTGTGTACAGTTTTATATATTGCGTCTCAGTTACATCCAACAAAAGTATAAAATGTCAAAGAAAAACAGTAATAAGATCTAAGATATGAACTAAGAAAAACATCAACTAAATATACACAAAGCACTAGTAGCATAAAAACAATACGCCAAACAGCAGAATATATAAGAACAGAATAACAGAATATATTTGTATGTATATATATATATGTTGACGGTAGAGTATATTTGAAATTCTGCTGTGTGCTGCTGGTAGTATTTGTGGAGATTGTCTGAGCAGCTCAGACTTTAGCATTTAAAACATGACAGGTCTCTGTAATTTAGTTGCTTTTCCTTTTTGTCATGATTTCTCATTTTGCCTTCAGAGAAATCTCATTTTGCTTTAATAGAAACCTGATTGTATTTCCTGAGGCGCACAATCTAAACAGACTTCTCCATATTTTATATTGTTTTCTTTATTTATTTGGATTTTTACATATATTTTTATATTTATCAGCGCTGGGATATTGGCAAAGGCTTCAAAATACCAGAGGTCTACCGCAGCGGCTACACCGTCATCGGCCTGTCAGTCATCACCTCCGTAGCCTTGCTTTTCATGTGAGCGGGAGGAGTGAGGACCGGAGGGACTCCAAAGGACTGGATGCAGATTTTTGTTTATACGCTTCGGACTACTGCAGACCTCATTTCATCAAAGCTCAAAATAAATATTCTATTCCGCTGCACACAGAAATGTTGTGGTTTTGTTTTAATTACTGTGAGAAGCTGTGGGTCATTAGAAGTGGCGGAGTGCAAAGTGCATTTAAACACGACCTAGTTTTTTTCACACTTATTCTCCGTGAGAACAGCCCAAATTAGACGTGTCCTACATGTTATGTCCTTATGTAATTTGTCTAATCACGCTGTGACGTCAGCATCATTAATCACTTTTTCTTGTCTAAGTACTCCCAGCGTTGCCAGGGTGAGAGCAGCAGTGTTTGTCTGAAGAGCTGTTCATCACAGGCGTTTATTCTTCTCTCTTTTTTTTTTTTTTTTAACCCCTCTCGAGGCCGCAGATGCTCGGCTGCGTTTTTTACCAAAAGAGAAGAGATGCTGAAATGTTGCGAGGTAGGCCAGCGGTGGAAGCTGTGCGCCTGAACCCGCTCCTCACCTGCAGCCTGCTCCAGGCTTCCTCCCCCCCCCGAGCCGCGCAGGAGCTCCACACGGCACCTGAACAGCGTTTGTCCCGCAGTGTGAATAAAAGCAGGTTGTGATGTTCTGTCAGAGCCAACGCCGCTTGTGAAGCGTAACAAGAGCACATGAAACAGAGAAGAGGGTGATGTTCAGGTGAACAACAGCTGGTTTGGAAATCTGTCCCGTTGACATCAGCTACATTTACACGGAGAGAAACGACTGGAGGGCTTAAATGTTCGCTCCAAATATCTTTTTATCAATTTATTCCTGGTGGCTCAAAGAGAGTCTGCCTGCCACTTTGAATGCAGTTTCACTCCGCTGCTAAAAAGTTTCTTGTGAGCTTAAAAGTACTCGTATGAAATCAAACCTACCAAATGTTACCCTGGATTAAACGGTGCAGTTTGAACAAGTTTCCTCTGGTAGTTTTCCAGATGTGTTGATTGTGTTTCTGAAATACGCTCCGTGTAAGATCAGATAACACGATTGTCCACCAAGGTGGAAATTATCCTTCGGCTCTCCATAAAATAAAACGCATTGATACGATGGAAAAATATCAACAATTTGTGCATAGAATAAAACACTTTGCATAGCTACATCTTCTCATTTGGTTTGGTGAAGAATGGTTGTTGCACTTGGAATAAACGACTTCTTACAGATGTTCTTCGTTGCCAGAGGGACCTTATAACGCCTTCCTGAGCTCAGATCTGACGGAAAAGAGGACTAGCTGCTGAAATATTCCTTGTTCTTTCTGCAAACAGTTGAGACGCAGCTTTTATTTGCCTGACATTGAAACAATCCTTGAAAGTTTTTTTTAGTCAGCAGCTCAGAGACCAGGCAGGGAGGTGAAAAGTTAAAACGCTCTCAACAGTTGATTTGTACACGAGCTCTAAAGTTCGCTGACTAACCCCAAGACCATTAAGTTTTCTTAAAAGACGGAGTCTGTGTGAGCATTTCTTAAATATGTGCTCACTGTTTTCAGCAAAGTTGAGTCCAGGTATGAGCCTAGATATTTCAAATTTGCCACAGTTTCAACAAGTTGGCCATCGAGTGAGACTGGCTTCACGTTAAAGTCTTGTTTAAGGCATATCATTAGTCCCTTTGTCTTGGCTACATCTAGCTTACTCTGACGGCAGCACGTCTCCAGGGCCTTTATGTAAGATAAATAAGAAGCTTCACCTGCGGGATTATTTTCCATCAGTAGTCCAGACAGAGCCATGCCATCGGCATATTTGATTAAAATACAGCTCTGGTCATTAATCACAAACTCGTTTGTATTTATTTATTTTTTAATCATTTGGCTAAATGAGCTAAAAACAACGCAGAAGTTTAAGCCACATGACATTAGCTGGCTGTAATCTGCAACTTTTACCAAAAAAAAATATAAAAAATCATTTTCCTACCCAATAAAGTTTGTCCAGGTCTGAAAATGGGCCTAAAGATTGAAGGATTAACGCAGCTCATTAGGTTTTTATATAAATATGATGGAAGAAAAGCCCCTTTGTTAGAATATGAAATTAAATATCTACATTTATTGATGCTTGTAATGTTATTTTTAAAGACTAAAGTCATGAAAAGAAGCTGAGACATTTTGTGTAAACATGGAACTGTGCAACTATAGTCTTATGTTTTAGAAAATTAAAAATTAATCCCGTTTTAATGTGACAAAGACAAACCATTTGAGTGATTATTAAAATTAGTCCAGTTCCTTAGATATTTAATTACTGAAAGTCAAATAAAGGCATATTTTAAGACGTTTGAATTTAGAACAATTGTACAATTTGCCTCATTTTGAAAACTTTAGCTCAGCATCGTGTTTAACACGTGTTCGGCTACGGGCTTTAAATGTGTGAACAAGTAAAATTTCCGGTGGAATTCGGAGAACGTGTACGGAGAGAAGTGGCTACCAGAGAATTAGCACAAACCGATCAATCTGTTCGTCTCTGTATTACAATAATTCTGATACATAAACTGTATTTACATCATTTACAGGAGAATCTGTAAAAGGAGAACTGCTCAGTTCTGTGGCATTCTTGGACAAAGAGAAGAGTAGATCCTCAGAGATGTTCTGGTGGAAACAAAAAGTGGATCTGCTGCTGAACATGAAAGGAGAACGATAACGGTCAAAAATAAACATCGATCAGCTCAAACCTTAAGTTTAAAGTTTTAATTTTCGTCACTTCAGCACATTTTAGTTGGCATCCGGTCACAAATTTAACTTACAAATGTTTAATTTAGGAACACGTTAACCGCTGAGATGAGAAAAATGTGCAGATTTGGCTTTATTTTTATATTTTTGTCTATGACCTCATCTTTAACCTTTAAGTTGTTTAAGCGTCAGGGTTTAAAAAAAAAAAATGAAAGCGTTGATGCTTTCTCCTCAGAATCACGTCATTTCTAAGATGCATGCTCAAACCATTTTCATTTTGACAAACTGGATTTCCCAGTAAGATGATGGTGAAAAGAGAATCGCATGGACTGATTGCAGAGTTTGGCACGACTGAGCCTAATCAAAGCTTCAGGCACTTTTTGACCTGAGCCACAGATCCATGGGAACTACAAATTGCTAATATGATGGACTGGAAAACTGCTTCAGCTCCACAGGATGGCATGAAACTTCCTGCCAAACCCTTTTTTTTTTTTAAATATGTTGGATTTTTTTTTTTTTTAATAAACCTGGTGCTGAGCTATTAAAACATGAGGTTTTTATTCCTTACAAGAAACGAGCCCCTTGGCTTTTAACTGCTGATGAACTTACAGGATTTAAATTTATACTTGCTCCAGTAATGGCGACTTTATGGTGTTTTGACGAGGTAACCTGCCTGGAAGCAGTGGGGGGGTGGGTTGAGGCAGGGAAGTGCGGCGGCAGCACCCCCTACCGGTCGGCAGGGTATAAACCGCACGCTGCGGTCCTGATGCTGAGGGATGGAGCAGGATGCTGCGCACGGAAGGGTGGGGGGAGTATAAACCTGGTTTTGAGAGGAGAAAAATGTGCCTCAGTCTCTGTGGCGCAATGGAATAGCGCGCTGGACTTCTAATCCAGAGGCTCCGGGTTCGAGTCCCGGCAGAGATGGTGAAAAGGTGGAGAAATTTTTATAAAAAAAATAGTGATGGAGAAATTAGGAAGGAGGCATTAAGCGTGCGTTTCTTTAAACGTCTGCACTCATATGTATTTTCTTTATTTGCATCTACTCTGATTTGGTTGGAGGCAACACAGAAGAAGGGGAGGATGTTTTTTTTATTTTATTATATGACTCAAAAACCTGTAATGGAGCATACGTTGCAGATTCCTTGAAACTGCAGCTCCGTCGTAACAAAATAACACATATTTTGTCCGATGCAGACAGTTTCTGGAGCAGCCGAGTCAAAGGCACGGTTTCAGCACCTGGAGCTGTCCGCTCCTCGAAACCACACGCACCTCTCCTCATCTGCTGCGCCTGCAAACAAAGCGTTTAAAGCCTTCGCCCGCCCTCATAAGGAGTGTTTAATGGTGCCAGATGCTGCTTTTCTGTTTCCCATTTGGTTTGGCGACAGAGGGGGAGATAAAGAGCCGGTGCCTGGAAAGGTTTTTTTTTAATGAAGATGTGTTGTGGGCTGTTTTACAAGGCGCTGCTCGTGCTGAATGAAGATGTTAAAGGTGCTCACTGCAGTGCCGCGAAGGCCGGCCCAAATAAAAACAAATAAAAAAAAAACATGCACGTTTTTCTTTATTTTAAATTAAAAACATTGTGAGCTAAATTTGCGATGATGCCAACTGTCGTGTCGCCCGTGGAACAACCAAGACTTTAAATTGGTCAAGAGTGGCGCCGTCCACACGAGACATTGGAGATGGAGAAATCTGACCCTTGTGATGCGTTGGTACGTTTTCACGCTCGGTTTGTTGGGAGTAAAGTATACGCAGCTAAACGTGCTTTGCGGGAGTAAATTATTTCAAATTGCACGATTCGATCAGCTCAGGATAACATTGTTTATGTTCGATTCATGAGTCCCTTTAATATGTTTTCACTTAGTGGCTCTCCGGACCTCTGGTATGGACCCCAGCTTTCCACAACCTTTACATTACTAACATCTGGATGCTCAGCAGTGTTTTGTCATCAAGTCCTCCGGCCCCTCCCTGCTCCCCTTTTGCAGTGTTTTGTTTTGAATTTGCCTGAACACCTCCCCCGGCGTCCGTCCTGTCGTCTCCACCACCGATTGGGCCATCGTGCGGCTGCCGCCATCCACGTTTAACCCCATCATGCCTCACCACACACGCAAACCTAATCCGCCAGTAAAACTAATCCCTAATCCTCTCTGGCAAGTTGAACAGGCCCTTCCTCCCCTCCACCCACGAGCTCCTGATTCCCAAACGGGGCAGATGCACGGAACATCAGATGTGGAAGGACTTCATAAAAAAATGAGCACATTATCAATAGGAAAATAAATGCTTTAGGAGCTTTATATATATATATATATATATAAAATAAAATGCTGTCATGAAAAGCCACTCTTGGAGCTACTCCTTAAAGTTCAACATTAAAATGCAACTGATGGAGCGTGTCTGTTGGAAATGGTTACAGTTTGCACACTATCAAACCTGAACTAAAGTAGTGCCGTTTAAAGGAGTCGCTCCGGTTGTTTTCCAGATAATCAACTCTGTGGGTCCACGCTCAACGTAAACAAAGCGATGGAGTTTTATGAAAAAGTGGAGGCTTGAGTCACATGCTTGATCCAGACGGTTATTGTCTGTAAACAAATATGGCGGAATCAGACCGTTTAGGCTGTAATGTGTCTGCTGCTGATGGTGAGGAGAGAAAGACTGATTAAAACAAGGGTCAAGAAGAAACGTCGAGGGCTCCAACAGGGCCGTGGCGTGAAGACAGCTGGACATCCAAACATCTCCACTGGTCTGGGCTCGTTTCAGCCACTTCGGCTGTTTCTGTGGGTAAATAAAACCATGTCATGGCATCTGAACAGAAATGTGCTTACAAATTTAAAGATGTTTTATTTTTTTTTTGTCCAGTCTTCATGACTGCATAGACACTGAAGACCAGGACACTCAGCAGAACGTCCTCCTTACTTTAGGAAGTGATGTGTAGCAGACCTGAACCCATAGGAAACGTGTCCCTTTCAGAACTATATAGATAAAAGGATCACAAGAAAGCCTACAGTGTTGTTCTGCAAGGATGCTACAATCCCTCAAAGGCCGATAAGGTCAGCGCGTGCAGTCACAGCGGAGGGGACATTATGGAGATGTGTCTCTATCTGCTCCATCTCCCTGACGCTCTCAGCCGGTAGGCCCCTGCTCTGGCCCTGTTATCCCGGTGGTGCGGGCCAAATCGTATTATAATCCCCTCCCTCCCCTCCTCCCTTCCTCCACCCTCCCCTCCCTTGTTCCCTCCCCTCCCGCTCCGTCTTTCAGACAGTCTGTTTTTGCTGCAGTGAGCGGTAACCGTGGAGAGACAGCCCGCAAACACCAGGACGGACCCGAGGAGCGCGAGCAGCACAACCTGCACGAGTCCGAGGGAAAGTGGATAAAAAGCAGACAGGAAGGAGCTGCGCGTCCGGGAGGGACTGATCTTTACTGGAGACCAACCAAAACCCCACTCCCAAGGCGGGATTTAACGGTGTGTGCGCGCGCCTGTGCGTGTGTGTTTACCGGTTCAGTGTGGTTCAGGGCGGGCAGGAGACACCTGTCAGGGCTGACGCTTTTCCGTCTCAAGGAATGTGTGTGTGTGTGCGCGCGCGCGCTCCGCTTGAGTTTGTGCGCGGCGCAAGTGCCGAACAGTGCGTGTTTGTAGAATTCACTTTACATTAAATGCGCGTTTTCTCCTTTCCTGTCCTCTGCATTCTCTCACGCTCCTCTCTCGGGTCCCCCCCCCCACCCCT
>NC_056506.1:45186656-45213131 GCF_014905685.2 Nematolebias whitei | reverse complement strand
CTCCTTCTCTGCATGTGCGGGAGAACATGTTTGAGGAGAGAGGAGCTGCTCCCTGTCCGTCGCAGTGATGCAGGTACTGACCCAGCCGGCTCCACTTCACGGTTCATTATCGCCACTGTTATTACTCTAAACACGCGCGTGCACGGCACTAACTTGTGTCCAAACGCGCCCGCGCGGCTCGTCTGCCTTTTTTTTTTCCGCCCCGGATGCTGCGCTCGTGTTTTGTTTTCATCTTTCTCCATCGCTCAACAAGAAGGACCGGAGCAACAATAACACTGCCTCCTACTCCACAACCACTCCCCTCCGGTTCGCACACAAACACACGCACGCACACACACCCGGAACACACGCACACACAACCCCACCCTCCGTCCCGCTGGCACAAACTATCCACAGATGGACGCAGGTCTCACCTCTGCGCAGCTATTTTCAGAAATAGAAGAGAACGCGCGTGCGTGCGTGCGTGTGTCCACGAGTGAAACAAGCACCAAAGCTGATTTTGTGCGTCTCTCGTGCTGTGCAGAGGAGCGCGCGCGGTGTATTCTCAGCGGGCGGCAGGTGCGTCTCCCTCCGCTGCCGTCAGGTCATTAGAAGTCCTGTTTCCACTTTTCTCTCCCCCCCCGCCATGTTTTGTTTCCAGCTGCTGTAGTGCTCACGTGCGTCATATTTAATTAGTGTGAGTTAGTGTGCAGCTCGGTTATGAGGTGCTTCTTCTGCGCGAGGCTTATTAAAGTGAAAGAATAAACCTCCTCATTACACCTGCTGCTCTTCACCATCTTCTTCTTCATCACCCTCCACCCTACCCCCCCCAACCCCATCTGTGCCCTCCCTGTTTCCTAAGATGGCAAAGGTGGGGCACTTTGGGTGGGGGGGTGTTAGAGTTTACAGTTGCAGGGAAAGTTTTCTTTTGGACTTGCATGCATTCAGCTCGTTTGTCTTCCACACACTAAAAACTGCTGGGTTATGTTGATAACTCGTTTGGGTTGCAGCTGTTGGGTCTCGGGTTGGTTTGGTCAAACAAGACGTTTGACTCGATGTTTGGGTCAGAGTTGAACTGTGCCTGTTCTTCACACTTTACTTTGCACCAGATAGTGATTCTGGATAAATGATGCTAGATTGTGCTGGCTAGTTGATTTTAATAGCAATTAGCACCAGCTAACACCAACGTGTTGTAATGATCTAACCGACATTTTAGGCGTAGTTGCTCTACTTCAACAACGAAGTCATTTAACTCGTTTTGTTTTGTCACGAACTTCCAAACTGATGAGCCAATCAGACGGGCTCTGAGTTGGCTCGGGTCACATTTCACCCAGCTCTGGGTCACAGGAGTGAATGTGAAACAATGTTTAACTAAGTGTTTGTCAGCCTCTTCACTTTTCCCCAGGCTGGGTAAAAACTCACAGTCAGCGTTTTTTCCTGGTATTCATTCACCAAAGTATTGAATATATATATTTTCAAATGAAAAATTGATCTACATTTTTCTCCCTAAACGTTCGTGTGACGTTTTAGAATTGCGGTGCAGAACAGGCGTTAAATTCATTATCGCATGGGACCAAACTTAAAACTCTACTTCTGTTGGAGGGCCAACTTTGATTTTATTTTTTTTAAATACATAAATAAGTCGCACGTGTTTTTCCACATGATTTGTTCAGATTCCGATTAAAATTACGCTTCAGAAGTTAAGGAGCTCTGGTAATTGAACTCAAACTTGCGTTCACCATTGTCACTTAATTAGCGCGGTCCTAACCCTGTTGGGTGAAACCATTTTGAAACTCGAGGGGGGTGTGAGCTCTAAACAGGTGAATTCAGGCCCTGAGCAGATTTGACTCTCGGTTTGGCACAAAATACACATATATATTAAGTAGCCAATAAGCTGGGGTGTTCGGATTTATTATTTACAGAGGCAGCTGCCACTTTGTGCCACCCCCTATAAACGCCACTGCTTAAGACCTAAGCAGATCGATACCACCCCCCTGAGCAGAGCATGAGGAACGGTTGGGCCAAGCCTTTATTCAGCAGTGGGGGATGCAATTAGGGGTCAGTTGGCCTGCCCGGCTTGTTTTCTTTAGCTCTCCATTGTTTTCCCTGCAGGTGACACTCCAGAGCTCATCTGCCCTCCTGAGCATTCAGAGAGCCAGGCGGATCCGTGCGCCCCCACCATGGCCTTCCCATCAGCCCCCTCTGCGCTATGGATCGTCAGCTTATTGACTGTACTATTCACAGCTGCGGTTCACAGCAACATTGTCAACGGTAAGCACATCTATTCCTGCTCATTTATTTCTCGGTGTCTCTCCTCGGGCCCCTGACCCCCTCGACCCCCCTCTTTCTGCCTCCGGTGGCGCTGCTTTCTCTGTTGACTTGAGGCTTTTTTTGTCGTTCTCCTTTTTCTTCTTCACTGTATTATGAAAAAGGGGGAGCAGGGGAGCGTTATTAACCACACGGGACGCTCCCACCTCCCTCTGTGGAATGTCTGTTGTTTTTGAGGAATGTGTGTGACTTGCACGTGGGCCCGAGGCTCAGCGCGCACACGTTACAGGTCCAAGCGTGACACAGTTTCCCCCGAAGCTTCGTTTTTCTCCACACTCAGACACAAACAGAAGAAAGCACAGAAGCAGGCGTTGTTCCTTTGATGTTCCCCTCATCCGTGTTTTCTCAAATTAATTCTCATAGCCGAGGCCCTGAACCTCATTCAAGATACATCCAAAGATATGATAATCATGAAAACACTTCACAGAAGAACTACAGTTGGAGCGTTCGCCCTCCCCACGAAGAGTCGCACTGTAAAACATTTAAGCTGTACAACTTTTACCTGTAAAATGGGTGTAACAATAATTTTACTTGGGTAGATTATAACTAATATTTTTGAGGTAAAGTTACAGCAGCTAAATCTTTAAATCATCTGTTGTGTCTGCCAGTTTTTACACTTGTAATTGCTCGAAACATCGTTAAACGTTAACAGATTTGACATTAGTTTAACTCGGTTAAATCTGTTAAGGCCTAATAAATATTTATATATGCAATTTCTCAAAGATTTGCCACGTTTGCACTATTTTGCATTGTTTTAAGTAATTAAGTTAGGTAGTTTCTAACTTTTTAAACTTGGCTTCACTCTGCTATGTTGGGTAAATTAAATGTATTTTTTTTTTTTTAAGTAATTAGTAAAACTATAACTCATCTGCTTTAACGTCTAACTAAACTTTAAACAACACTTGTTGTATAAATTGTATCCAAAAAACCTTCATGTCCTGATGTGGGGCGTATCTTTTTAGGTGAGGGGTTGCATCTAATTGACTGTACTGAGATGTTGTTGTTCCCGTACCATCCATCCATCCATCCATCCATCCATCCATCCATCCATCCATCCATCCATCCATCCATCCATCCATCCATCCATCCATCCATCCATCCATCCATCCATCCATCCATCCATCCATCCATCCATCCATCCATCCATCCATCCATCCATCCATCCATCCATCCATCCATCCATCCATCCATCCGTACATTTTGTGAGCATGATAACTTCAACAATAAGTGACTTCTATTTTGGCGTATGCCTACATCTAGGTGCAAGAAAGGTCACTATTAAAAATTGGGTTGCCATGTCAAAAATGGCCCCCGCCATAGATAAATGTAAACTGACCACCCCAATCAATTGAGGAAGCTATGCTTTGTAGTTTTTAATATTGCTTAAAGGTATATTTTTTCTCAAATGACTGGGGTGGGCTTTGGGGTGACTGAAGATTAATCTGTGGTGGCCTATGCCACCATTGACCACCCCATGGCTCCGCCATTGCACCTGCTCGTGGATAAAATAGATTGAAACTGATTATTAAACCGTAGATAAATAGCTTTATTAACTGACTTTTTATGTATGTGCATGCTTCTGTTCAGTGCCCTGAGATGACTTCTGCTGCAGTTTGGTGCTATATGAATAAACTGAATTGAAATTAAAATCAAATTGCTTTCTGCACTCTCCAGAATCCGTCACTCCTGCCTCAGGCAAGTTAAAAAAAAAAGTAAAACAAACAATAAAAACAACAACCTCTAAATAAATAAATAAATATGTACAGAAAAACTTGAAACATCTCATTCTCATCTTGAAAACTACAAACATTCACTGTTCAATTCACTCAGCGATGGGGGTCATCAACACACTGCTTGTTTAATGTAGTTTTAATATGTTTATGATTTAAAAGTTAGTGTGCTGACTAAGTATTTTGTTATATGGTGTAATAGTCTTATCTCGTTGGTTACTTGATTATTACTTTGCTGAGTATGCTCTTCATGTAAAAACCCAAGAAGCATGAAGAACGCTCTTTGTACAGCACATCCGTTGCATTCTGTGCGTGTGTTAAACTGCATCGTCCCCGTTTAAATAAACTTCTAGTCTATTTACCTGCTGAGAACGGGTGGTCATCTTCTCAGATTGCATCCAAGCTTAGCTCCACACGTAGCAGTGCAGAAGAAAGAACACATGTCGTGACTAAAACTGGAAGCGTAATGGTAGGAGAGGATCTGATGAGAGGAGCACTTTGTAATGATATCATCCGTGGTGTGAGTACCAAGTGAGCAGGAATACACTGTCCAGTTTGCTTCCCAATTACATAATTCTCAAGTGACTGGCTGCCGGTAATACAACCTTTAGAGAGCAGAGTGTACCAGAGACAGAGTGGTGTGTCATGATTGGCTCCCCAGCCATAGAGAATTGATTGACACAGGTAGAATCTGTGTTGCCATTTTCTCAATATGGTTGGGGTTTAATTGCAGACAGTCTTTGGCACAGAAGCGTGAGCCAATTTAGCAGGCGAGCAGCCTTCTAACGGACATATTCTGATTTGCATTAGGAATGTATACGATCTCGGAGGCCTATTGTGTTCACTTGTGCTTATCCACTGTATTTGTGCAATCATACGCTTGAATAAATGTGTAAGTCCACAGATGCAAGCCCACACACTACCATTCACCATTCTTTGATGTTGTTTATCTGTATAAGCCTTTTTTTAAAACTTTCCTTTTAATGAGGCGTTGAGTTTAAGTGCATTTATGGATGAAATATGGGGATGCAAAAAATGTTATTGTGTTTTGCTGTTGGTCAGTGAGAGAAGCAATGTTGAAACTAGGCCTGTCACGATAACAAATTTTGCTGGGCGATTAATTGTATCAGAAACTATTGCGATAAACGATAATATCGTTTGAAATTTTACAATAATTTGTGATTATTGTCAATTCTTGTGTGTAGTACCTTTTTTGACCACTGTATGGCAATATAAGACCGTTTGAACTGAAGGATGGATAGTGAGGGAACGTGCAGCGTGTCTCTTTAAGAAAAATGGGAGAGAGGTGCGCCTTGACGTGACATGGGCTGTCTCTCTTTACTTTTGTTCGGTTCTCAAAATGGCGGACGCTCGGTGTGGTTTGAGCTCTTTAGCATATTTTTCACACAAAGCTTTTAATAAGAAATCAGCAAACAAGTTCTCAGAGAAAAACAACTTTTTACACGAAGGCACGGGTTTCAACTGCGAACTTTGGCGCTTCGACAAGACGGAGGTTTTTTTCCCCGAGGTCGGCCTGTTAGCTTAGCTCGTAGCTTAGCTTCTCAGCTTAGCTGCTTTTAACGATCCAAAAACGCGATTTTGGACGGTTAAAATGAATTTGAAAGAGAGAGAAACACTAAGGAACCATAAAGCCGATAAATGAAAATGAGGTCGATAATTTTAATTTTTCATGCGATTAATTGATTTATTGTTCATCGCGACAGGCCTAGTTGAAACTGGGATGAGGCGAACGTTTGTGAAATTCAATCTACAGAAAACTGTTAAACAGGAGAAGCACAAACTACTCGCAGACCGAGTCGCCGATGATGAAACATGAAATTCCTGTCAGGATGCTGACCCAGGCCGTGTAGCTCATCATTGAATCCCAGGCAGCGGTTCATTATTTGGGTCCAAAAATGGTTCTGGCTCTCATTCAGAAGCGTGTCACATTTGATTAAGGTGTGCCCACAGGGAGGCCTGACCATGCATGACCAATTCTTGCTTTGGTTTCACCTAAGCACTGTTTTACATTATCATGTCAGTCAAAGAGAGTAATTAGGTCTGAGACGCCTGACAGCGTTTAAGAGATGAGAAAACACGTCAAGGAGTGGAATTGAAAGGGGAATGAGGGATAGACTTAGCAGCAACTTATCAGGCTCTTTTAGGACAGAGCTGCAGGTTCTTCTGGAATTATTCATTTGTTAAACCTCAGACACCTGTGTCTATTACACCTGCTTTACAAAACCAATCCTGAAACAGATCGGATATTATGAAAAATATAGATAAAAACAAAACGAAATTATTTGCAAATCTCATAAATTTGGATTTTATTTACCAGATGAAATGAAATTCAATTAATTTTGGTCAATTCCATGACCAAAATAAACACAATAATTGTTTAAACTAAGAATTTGTATCAATAGGTTAGAGAAACAAAAAGTAATTTTGAATTTGATGGCATCTTTAAAAAGTTGGGAAAGCGCATTAAATAGCTGTAAAGATAATTGATACGGATAAGAAACATCTGGAGGAGCATTTTGCAACTAATTAGGTTAATTGGTAACAGGTGTGTAAGATGGCTGGTCATAAGAGCATTTCAGAGAGGCTGAGTGTCTCGTAAGTAAAGATGGGCAGAGGTTCACCAGTCTGCATGAAGTTGTGCCTAAAAATAGTGGAACAGTTTCAGAATAATGTGCTTCAAAGGCACTGAAGAGACTGAATATCTCATTATCTACGGTTCATATGATCAGAAGATTTCAATCATCTGTAATCTCCGAGCTCAAAGAACAAGGTTTGAAAGTCAACACTGGAGGATCTTTGGGCCCTCAGGGGGCCACTGCATTAGAAACAGGTCTGATTCTGCTCTGGATTCAGACAAACTTCCACAAACCATTGCCTGTAAACACCGTTAGCTGTGTTATTTATAAATGCTTATTAAAGCTGTGACGCTGAACACCATCCAGACATGATGTCACATTCTACAGGACAAATCGATACAAACGGTTCTGCGGTAAGACGAATCTAAATTTGAAATTAGCTGTTTTTACAACCATGGATGCCACATCGGATGTTCTAAAGAGGAGAATGTGCGTCCAAGCCTGTTGTCAGCTCACATCTCAAAGTTCAAAAACCTGCCTTTCTGATGGTATGGGGGTGCATTAATGCCTATAGCATGATAAACTTAAAAGTACCATCAATGGCTCCTACACAGAACAAGGTGGTAAAGCTGCTTCCTCTCAGCAAGAAGGCCGCCGGATCAAATCCCAACCGGGGGGCCATTCTGGGTGAAGTTTGCACGTTCGCTCAGTGCATTCATGTTTTTCCTCCGAGCACTCCGGTTTCAAGGATTCAAGGTTCTTTATTGTCATTCACATCACATGTGGTACATGAGGTGGAACGAAACTATGTGCACAGGGTCCCAGTTGCATCCAACAAAAAAAAAAATACAAATTGTAAAGAAAAACAGAAATAAGATCCGAGACGTGAACTAAGAAATACACTAAGCACCAGTAGTACAACACAATGCACCAAACAACAGCAGCACGAACATGAGTCTGTGTGAGCAGATGAGGACGAATGAGCACAGCAGCATGAAATAAATCAGAATATAATCAATTAATTAATTATAATTAATTTTAACTGTTTTAACCATCCATTAAAAACAGCTAAGCTGAGAAGCTAATTAATTATAATATATTATAATAAATAAATAAATTCCTTCCACAGACCAAAAACATGCATGTTAGTCTGATTGGTGACTCTAAATTGTCTCTAGGTGTGTGAGAGAGAGAGTGAATGGGTGTTTGTCTCTATGTGTCCCTGTGATGGACTGGAGACCTGTCCACGGTGTCCCCCGCCTGTTGCACAGTGGCTGCTGGATATGGGCACCAGTGACCCCCGTGACCCGAAAAGGAAGAAGCGGGTAACGATAATGGATGGGTGGAAAAATAAAATAAAACTTTGCAAAGAAGACCCCAGACTACTGAACAGCTAGAATTTTAAATCAGGCAAGAACGAGACAACCATCTCCATTTAAAAACTCCATCAACTGGTTTTCTCAGTTCCTACACTCCTCCAGACTGTTGTTAAATGAAGAGGGGATGCTTCTCGCTGATAAACATGTCCCTGTCCCAACTTTTCCGAGTGTTCTTGTTGCCATACAAATCCAAAATTACCTTTTGTCCCCAATAAAATAGTTCTTAATTGCAAAATTTCACTGTTTCATTGTGAAATTTGAGCTTTGCAAATCATTTTTTGAACATTTTTAATAACATTTGACTTTTTTTTTTGTATTGCGGTTGTGTAACTAGCCAGACTCATTCCTGAAAAACGTTTGAATCATAAGAAACAGGGAAACTCACGTTGGTTTTGAGTCAGTGGTGGGATTTCTCCGTGTCCCCAACAGAAGGAAAATATGACAAATGACAGACTTTCCCTTAATGCAGCCAGCTCTGATTAACAAAACAAAACAATGCCACGAGTATACACTTATGCAAATCTTGTATATTTGCAGTTGACATGTGAGTAATACTCAAACAGCCACGTTGAACTTTGAGTGTAAAATGTTGGCTGTGGCGCAGGTCCATCGCTCACATCTTTCTTCGATCCGTCGTTTTGGTGTTGTTGTGACACTGCAGCAAAGCCGCTAAGTAGAAGATGGATTAGGGCGGTTGAGTAGTCGGATAATGGCTTGTCATAATGGAGAAGTCCATGCAAGAAGGGCCTGGAATACAAGAGGCTCTACTTAGCATAAATAATTCAGCGTTATGTATCAGAGAGGAAAAATGACGAGCTCAGCAAATCAATGTTCGAGCAGATAAGCCATAAAAGAGCAGGACAGCCCATTACTGCTGGACTTAGAGTGCTCGGTAAATTAAAACTATCTGGACTCTGTCTCCTCGCATCAAATAAAGATGGAGAGACAAACAAACAAAGCTTCCCTGATAAATTACAGGGTTATTTTACAGCAGTAAGTCACGACTGTTTAAACCCCTGACCAACCCTGAACTCCCAAGCCGACCTCGTGTGCGTCAAGTCAGGGAAAGGACGGCGTTAGCCGAGTTGTTTCTGGATCTATCAGTTTAGAGCAAGTGAACGAATCAAGGAGACACTAATTGCATGCTGCTTAACATATCCATTTCCACAGCTGGATGTGCAGCCATGCGCCCTGGAAGGAAAGTGCCTCTCAGAAGGGCACCAGATTAGCCATGCAGTTGGCCGGCTGCGCCCCGGTTCTGTAATGTTGACCCAATTACCCGGGGGTTGTGCGGGGTCTGTCTGTCTGAGTGCTCAGACGACAACAAGTGGAGCCGCGCGCTGTGACCTCCCATCAGCCACCTGGCCCTCAGATCCACAGCAGCCTCAAATCTCAGCCTCCACGAGGAACTTCGCTTTTGTGACCAAAAAAAAACAAAAACACGCCTAATTGTTTATTTACTCTGAGTTCTGCGAGTCGGAAGCATCGACTGAATCCTGACGCTTCCAGCTGAGGCCAGTAATGAATAAAGATTAAAGGGTGGAAGCTGTTTGGACCAGTTGTTAGCGGGCTAAGATTTGCAGGCAGGGGGACTGCGTGTGCCAGCGGTTCACTTTATCTTGCAACAAAATGGGTTCCTTCAACCCCCCCTGGACCGACTCTTTCTCACTGACTCAAAGCCCACTTCCTGTGTGCACTGTTGTTGTTTGCTGTCGACTTCCTGTGTGCCAACATGGGGGCATATTTGGCTAGTACAGAGTACAGCTAGCACACAATAGCAGTAGGCGGTTTGGATGAGAGGCCTCTGCCTGTTAACAAGGCTGACTGATAAGCAGTGACTCATTAACAAGCAGAGGTACACAGAGCCCCGGGGAATTACCGCCTAGCCACTGTGACATTAATAAGAGGCTAAGCTATTTTTCCATTTGGCTCCAGCAGCAAAGGACTAAACTACTGATTCTGCTTCTCGGCGCTGGCTATTTAGTGGCTGCAGTGCTCCTCCATTTGTTTCAGACACTGGTACCTGGTCTGACTGGAGTGTGGGCCAATCTGTTCTGTCAGAGTAGGTTAAAGTAATGACGTGTTTCTGTTTCACTGGATCCTGTGACTCCCCTCGTTAGTTTTATCCTGGTTTGTTCAGAAACATATTGGGAGAAGTCCAATTATTTGAATTTATGTTGGCTTTAAAAAAAACAGACATTTATTCTGATTTATGTTGTTAAGGCTGAGGATACTTCAGACACCCATTCTTGCCAAATTAAAGTGCTCTTTGCAAAAACATGAAGGCCAGATCTGGACAATGGTTGTCTCATTTGGATCATCTGTCCTTAAATAATAAAAAAAAAAAGGTGAGAAAACTTTGGATTATTTTTGAGAGTTATCGTATTCTTTATTTTTTAGCAGTAGCTTCACGTTTATTTGTCAAATTAAATGTATTTTTCAAGATTACATGCACAATATTGATTCACTTGCACAGGCTATGTCCGGCCTAATGTAGATTAATTCTGTGGCTTGCATTTGTTTTTATTGTGTGCACACGCACATCTGGAAAACTACTGGCGCAAACTTTTTCAAACTGCACCGTTTTATATAATTAATTTTTGTGTGCTTTGTTTCGTACTTTGCAATAAGTACCTTTAAGTATTTAAAACAGGGATTCTCAAACATTTTGGGGTTCGTGGACCCCCTCATAACCCTCATGTTTATTAAATAATTTTCTTCAATTTGTCTCTTAATGCAATGGAAATATTTGTGTAACATAAATACTTTAAGACCTGTTTTTTAATTTCATCTTCCAAACATTACAGTTTTGAGAAAATTAACAGCATCAAAAGCCACTTTAAAACTTTACCTATTCACATAACAAATATAATAAATGTATCGCCACTTCTTCAGATTATTACAGAAACCTCTGGGGGGTGTCTGGGGGTCCTCCCCCAGAAGTAGATGTGATTTCCTGCATTTTAGTGTATTTTAATGGGTTGTTAAACAACTACGTGTTTGTAAAAAAAAAAAAAACAATTATTATTTATTTATTTTCATTTTGGACCCCCAAGCACTGGCTCGCGGACCCCCTGGGAGTCCGGGGACCTCAGTTTGAGAACCACAGATTTACTGAAGTGCTTCAGACCATCTGTTTGTTGTCAGAGTTCGCTCTCAGAGCCACATCGCTCCCATTGTTCTGTGTTTTATTTCCTTCTTGATCCTGTAAGTGTCCTGTCATCCAGATCAGCTCCGTGATTACAAATTGAATCCTGATTGGTTGACATCAGATTGCAACAGATTCACATCTGGCAAAAAACCAATTATTTCTCCTGTTCATCATGGCGATTAATTAAGGCGCTGTGGCTGATTGATTAAACTTCTAACAAAGCCCCAGTCAGGAGCACGAGAGCCCTTGGGATGATTTGCATCACACGTCACGCCCACTGATGATCGTTCATGCTATCGTCATAGATTTACAAACATGCTGAGACATTACTTGTGTGATAAAATAAAAATAAAAATAAAAAAACAGCAAAGGAAATGAAGCTCATCAAGGCGCAAGTGTGGATAAGTAATACAATGTTAAATTAGGCAGAATTAAAATGCTGTGGCACATTAGTGCATTCACATCTTAGAGGTATCAAGAGTGTCCAAAACGGACTCCATTAGGCCTCATCAATTTGAGGAAGCCCACGTCAAGCCAAACCCACTCAGGTAATGTGAGACTCCATCAGAACAGATCAATCTTGCCTTCATAATAACAGCAAATGCCATTTAGAGTCTGTAAGAGAAAAGGGCTCTTGAGATTTTCACAGTGTTAACAGACTCTTCTTGCTCTCAGGTGCTGTTAGAAGACAAATCACGCCGCAGTAGCTCAGGGATAATAAATAAGAGGGGGTGTCCTGTAATTAGCAAGCTGACAGCTTTTAGCCAAGACGCTTCGGATTAAACAAAATAACAATGCCAGCTTTGAAATACATTAAATCACCTAATTTCAAACAGGATCCATATTGCGTTTGGATTTTCTTTGGATTGTGTTGCTCACTATTAAATCCCCTTAAATACCACAATGTTTGCTCAAATTCTCAGCGGAGTATTTTTAATTGATTGCTACTGAGATGTAAATCACCGTTCGTGCTGCTGATGCGTGAACGGCCTGACCAAAGGACTTCCTGGTAAGGTGCCTGTGTTTGTTGGAGCCCGTCCGTGCTCTGTGTTAAACGGCAGCTGTATAACAGGGTGCTGGTGGACAAGAGTGGATGGCGGTGGAGTGCAGTGTTTTGTATTGATTGAGTCTGAGTGCTGAGGGTTTCCCCCCCGAGCGCCGGGGCTCCGCCAATGAAGCGGCAGAGGTTGCTCTTGTTTATTGCCTGGTTTTGATGATGCCATCACTTCAGCTCATAGAAAGAGAGCGTGTCCGTGGGGACGTCTTATCACCGATACCACAACCATAAAGCTTTTTTAACTCACCTGTGTGCCGTTGAGGACTTTGCGCAGTCCGGTTCCTGCCGAGGATATTACCGTCCACTCAATGGAAGGACAGTTATTGAGCCTCTAATGGAGCAGCCATCTACAGAAGCAGGAGAGCGCATCGATGCGCGTCTCTAGGTATTCCAAACTATAATGAGCATTTCACGAAGGGAAATAAATATCTGCGCAACGTACGTTTACTTTTTTCTTCCTAATCTGATATATTTCTCAACATGTGTTTTATCATCGCTCGCTGCCAAACGCACAACTGTAAACACTGTCTGTTAGTGAAATATCTCAAAATATATCTTGGCTGCTAACGACAACTGACCTTAGAAAACACAACAATGGCTATAAGTCAGTCAATATTACAGACATCAATACAAATTTGGGTGGGGTAGTAGCTGAGCATCACTTCAATACGCAGTCTGAGCACAACACATAGCACAATATTTTTGCACAAAAGTTTTGGCCCTGATTATTGAGGTCAATCTTGTTTGTCTGTTAGCAAAATATTTCATAAACCACTAGACGGACTTTAACAAAACTCTTAAGAATGTTATGATTGGATGTAGATCTATAACTCACTAAGTTTTGGAGTTACTGTACCTCAGTGTAAGACGACCACCACAGCTAATCAACATTAGCCAACACGTACATGGCTATAACTTATGGCCGTTTTCAGATATTGCACTACATTTTGGTGTGGTAGTAGCAGATAGTCATCCCCAACTGATATTCTGAGTGCTAAAACATCTCACAAGACATTTCAAAATGACATGAGATTGTGCATGACGTCATTTACAAGGCTTGCCCACAACGGCTATAACTCTATAATTCTTTTTTTTAATCTTGAGATAATTTTTGGTGGCACAGTGGATCAGTTGGTAGACCTGTTGCCTCTTGGCGAGAAGGTCGCCGGTTCAAATCCCAGCCAGGGGCCTTTCTGGGTGGAGTTTGCATGTTCTCTCCATGCATGCGTGGGCATGGATAGATGGATGGATGGATGGATGGATGGATGCATGGATGCATGGATGGATTAATGGATATATGAATGGAAGGATGGATGCATGGCTGCATGGATGGATGGTTGCATGGATGGGTGGATGGATGGATGTATTTTGTATGTATGGATGGATACATGTATGTATGGATGGATGGATGGATGACTGCTTGGATGGATGCATGGATGGATAGATGCATGGATGGATGCATGGATAGGTGTATGGATGGATGCATCGATGGATGCATGGATGCATGGATGGATGGATGCATGGATGCATAGATGGATGGATGCATGGATGCAAAGATGGGTGGATGGATGGATGGATGGATGCATGGATTGATGCATGGATGGATGCATTGATGCATGGATAGATGGATGGATGGATGGATGGATGATTTTTGAATTAAACTCTGGCATGAAAGGTGGCGGGTGATATGCATTCCTTCAAGCGACGACGGGCGTTTAGCTGCAAACATCTGGCTTGTGTGCACACGGTCCCACCATCAACACCATAACTTTAAACAGCTGTTGGATGTTTGCAGTTTCCCCACTTTTATGATGTCAGAGCGATTAAAGGAAATTTTCAGCTTTAAATCAAAGAGAAGTCCATTCTGTACTCAAGCAGAGCTGAATATTGTCTCCTAAACATAGAACGCATTTATTGTTTTAGTTGCGAGCTTTATTGTGTACTGCGGTTTGGAAGTCGTTGCATCATTATTAAAGTTTTCTCTGTCATAACGCAGCAGCCCGGTGGAATTGGTTTATGATCCTGCTGCACTGCTGAGCTCTTAATGTCTGACAATCGCATCTCACCGCTCCACTAAAAGTCTCACACTTCCAATATGCATTTGCTATTAAAATGCGTTCTGTATTATTGAAATGCCGCTACAATACCAAGCATATGGGTTTTCATCATCATTTACAGCTGCATCGTATTGTGTTTTTTTTAATGCTGTCAGTACAACGGCAGTTAGTCAAGAGGCAGCATTGTCCACAAGAACAACTGACGGCTGCAGGATCATTAGACCTGGCTCTATAGAGTCTGCGTTTACTTTTCACTCAAGTGGAAAAGGTCGTCTTTTATGAGTCTTTCCTGAAAGGTACCAAAATTGATGACGTGTGGATTTTTTTTCTTCTCTGCAGTTTGAAGTTAAATGCTTTAGAAAAGGGATAGAAGTGAGCAACTGATGGAAATTGAGTTCAGTACAGTAATCTGAGTGTAGAGTGAAGTGAGAGATTTTTCTGCATTGTTGGCAAGATGTGAACACGCTGTGGACTTTGCTTTATTGAGCCCGACTGCACTGAAAACTTTTCAAGTAAAGGTTCTCATCGCAAACTTTAAAACAAACAGGAGTTTTCCAGATATACTGATATCCATGTTCTGAAATGTGGGTACGCACTCAGTGTAAACAAAGCACTGGGCTAAATCGTCAGAAAACCACATGGAAGGTGGAGTCACATGACTGACCTACATTAGGCTGTAGGTAAACAAACATGACGCGCTCAGATAAGTGTAGAATCTGGGAGATGTTATGGTGGAAATGTGTGAGTGGATCTGCTGCTGAACACAAAAGAAAAGAGAAAGAATGTGTACGAGAACTGTCAAGCACAAATATACGGAGCAGGATGTTGGAACACTACAGAGACAACTTGTCATTCAAACAGATTGTTTTCCCTTAAAAATGTATCTGTTGGATCTATTTTCATTTATCCTTTCAGCTGTTTCCAAAGGACCCTCATAGCATTCGGTCACAAACTTGCTAACAGTTTTATTTAAAAACAAAGCATCTACCGATAGAGAAAAATAGTCTGGAATGTGTTTTTTAATGTGATGGCCTCAGCTGCACACCTCATTTTTTTAATTGTGTGAATGCTTATATGCTTTTCAGCATCTTCCTCATTCCACAATTTTTGTGCTGTGTAAATAAATCATATATAAAACGTTCAGCTCGTTCAGGAGAAGGGTGCTATGACTTTTGGTATCGGTGCACCTTTAGCTTTTTGAAATATTTAGCCTTTTCTGCCAACTTTTCCTCCTAGAAAATGAATTGAGCTCAGTTTACATCCTTCAAATCTTTAGATCTGTTTACTGCTCCTTTCACATTTTGTTCCTGTTCAGCTTTTTTCAGCTTCCTTGTGCAAATTTAAACACTTTTTGAGCTACTTTCAGCTAATTTCAGCTGTTTTATTCTCCTTTTTGATCAACTACAACAGTTTTGTGATTCTTCTAACTTCTTTTTGCTAATTTCAGCTTTGGCTGATTTATGCAGTTTCAGCTTTTTCAGCTACAATTTAGCTGTTTTATGCTAATTTTAGCATTTTCAGCTAAATCCATAGGCTCCAAAAAAGTTCAATCTGGTCCTCTGGACATTCAAAAAAAAAACAAAAAAACAAAGCAATGAATGTCCAGAGGACCAGATTGAACTTTTTTGGATTTTTCTACCTGGATTATTGAGCATGCATCAGGAAATCCATAGGCTGTTTTTTTTTTTTTTTTTTCAAATTTCTGCATTTTTTCAAACCCCGGTCCAGGGGCCTTTCTGGGTGGAGTTTGCATGTTCTCTCCGTGCATGCGTGGGTTTTCTCCGGGTACTCCGGTTTCCTCCCACAGTCCAAAAACATGCATGTTAGGCTGATTGGTAACTCTAAATTGTCCCTAGGTGTGCGTGAGAGAGTGAATGGTTGTTTGTCTCGTTTGTCTCTATGTGTCCCTGTGATGGACTTGCGACCCATCCAGGGTGTACCCCGCCCCTCGCACAGTGATTGCTGGACATGGGCACCAGCGACCCCCGTGACCCAAAATGGAATAAGCGGGTAAAGAAAATGGATGGATGAAATTTCTGCATTTTTCAGAATTTCCATTTTTTTGTGCTAATTTCTGCTTCTTTAAGTTTAATTGGGTAACATTTTACTCTCCCCACTTTCTTCTGGCATTTTAAGCTTCTTCCTGCCTTTTCAGTGATTTTTTTTTGTTAATTTCAGCATTTTTTTTAGCTAATTTACCAATTATTGTACTAATTTTTTTTTTATTTAAACCACATTCAGCAAACATGTGTCTTTTGTACTGCTAACTTAGGCTTGTTCTTACATTTCAGCTACATTTCAACATGTTTTTAGCCATTTTCAGCTGTTAATAAGCATTCACACTGCGTTTTCGCAGGAAATGCATTTTCTCTAGTTTTGTTATTTGAACATGTGTTGTGATAATGTAATTGATTTGCTTTGGCTTGAACCTAGCAGTGGTGTTGGGAACCACACACATATTGGTGTGGTTTTAAAAAGATGTATAAATATGTTATATTTATCATGTTTCTCGTTATTTGAGTTACCTGGTTTGGGGAGTTTGCCTCCTGGCTGGTCAGGGCTGAGGACTTTGAAGCACGACGCCAGCTCAGCAGGACCAACCATGTGCTTTTCAGCAAAGGGGGAGTTTTAGGTTTAGCTGGATCATTTGGTCTTGAGTTCGTACTGATGTTTGGTTCTGTTTGACCTGTTCTGTGTAAATGATCTGACTGAGTCACTGTATAAATTACTCTTCTGTGTCTTGAGGGAGGTCCGTTTGAGTGAGCTGAAGGTGTGTACGTCTTGTTTGCTCAGTAAATATGTTGTAAATCCCTTTTTGTGTAGAGTTATGTTTAGTTTGCCTCTTTACGGGCTGATTAACTTTGAACTTTGTCATTTTTAAATCTTTTTTGTGGACCCACTTCAAAGGTATTTTTCCTGCATCCTCTATGTCTTCATTGCTTGATCTTTCACACTTACTTTAATAAATAAATAAATTAAAAAAAATCTGAGCTTCATGTTATCCTTACGGAATCCACAAAACAATCCTATTTTCAAACTCTGTGTTATTACCAGGTTCTTTTTCTGCTGTTTTGCTCATTTCAAGTTTATCTCACGCATTTATTCACTATGATTTTATTTCTACACGAATGCCACATCTTAGGTATTCTCTGGATACAACTGTCTTCATAGTTGGAATACTTTTGTTTTATCGAGTGCCTACAGTGTTTCTGACTCACAGCATGCATGACTTCCCTCTCATGAGGTATGCTCTTCTCGTCTTAAACGGTGAACAGAAGAAAATAAAATCTCGACACTTTTAGTGAATAGACAAATGTCTTTTGCTTCATGCTGCTGTGTTTGAGTTTTAACAAGACTTAAACAGTTTGCAGTAACAGCTGCTTTGCAAAAATATTTGAGATTTCCTTGAGTCTTTTAAGTATTCAGAAAATTAACAACTTCAAATTTCTTGAAAGGATATCACCCACCGCCTTTCACGCCAGAGATTTAAGATCCGTCTGTGCTGAGAAGGGACAAAGCTGTAGTCGTTTCGCTCAAACCTCGTAAATCCGGAGCAATGTTGTGAGATCTTGTAAGCAATGATGGTGCTCAGAGTACCGTATTTTTTGGCCTATAAGTCGCGTTTTTTTTGCATAATTTGCATGCCCTGCGACTTAAACGCCAAAGCGACATATTTATGGATTTTTCCACTTTATTAGACATATTTGGACTGAAGCGACTTATAGGGCGGTGCGACGCGTACGGTGGAAAATACGATACATGTTGTGGACGACTTAATTACCATCACATCACATGTTAACTCAACATCTGTAAAACTGGTTTGTTATACTATTGATTAGCAGTGGTGGCCATCTTGAAATGGGTTCACCCTTAACAAAAACGAGTTCTAGGTGTTCAGCAAATTATTACTTTTGGAGAGTTGCTAATGGGATATTTTGCTAACACAGACAAACAAAAATCATCTCTCACCTTCAGCAGAAGGCGTTACTGAGTTCAGAACTTTAAGACCAAAATGAATCATAATGTGCTCCCTGTTAATCAGAGACCCAATAAATAACACTGAAAGTTGCCCTATATTTAAGATCAGCTCAAAAGAAGATTGACAAAATAGAATTAAACGTCATATTTTTTTTGTTCCACTTAATCACAAGAATTAATTAAAGATTAACAACTAAAATACAAAAAAAAGACTGTCGGACACACGTTACTGACCATGTCTTCAAAATTCCCAAATCTTTCTTATTTGTTGCAGCAGAAGTGAAGCACCAATCATCCTAAAGAGGTTGTATTCATCGCAGCCTCGGTCTGAAATCCCTATACTTAGAAACCCTAAAGAAAAAGACCCTCTAGGGACAGAGGGTTCCATCAAGGAGAAGGGTATTATTTAAGTTCAGCTGATCAAAATGTCACTGAATGTTGTGGACAAAGAGGCTTAAAACCCACACTAGTTGCTGAAGAAGCGCAAAGCTTGGTTTATAATCTGGATCGGACCTTTTTGACAATGATCGAGGTATGTTGAGCACAACATGAGGGAATGTGCATTTTGATGATGGGGCCATCGCTGCACAATGTAACTCGGCGCTGCTGCGGCGGTTGAAGACAAAGGCACCAAATAGGCATCTCTAATCTCCCTGCTGAATGAATTGGAAACAAAGAGAGGAGGAACGCAGACACAGAGGCTTGGACACACATAGGATAAGCTGATTACCAAGGAAGGGAGGGGAGGGCGAGAGAGACAGAAGCAATGTGAACAAAAAAAGAAAAGCATACAGTAAGGGTGCAGGAGGGCGGGAAGATGGAGGTGGAAAGGGTTGGTAAGAAAAAAAAAAAAAAGCACTCTAATGATGGGGTGCAGAGACCAGAAAGGAAATGAAAAGAAACAGCATGGGGAATGGGTGAGAAAAAAAAAAAACTAAATGAAAAGGGGTGAAAAAGATGAGGCATGGTATGCTACATGGAGCATGCGATAGGAAAATGAAGGGCATGCATATTTGCTTCTGATATCCTTCTTAGGCACGCGACACAATCAAAAACAAGATATTATGGAAATGTGAGGGGAGTGATGACAAAACAACCTCCACCCGAGACGATTCTGCTGCTCCGCTCTGCTCAGCGCTCCTTATATACTGTATATTATATACAAATGGAATTACACTCAATCCAGGTGTTGGGGCTAAATATATACAGCTAATTAAAATTAATGAGATTTACTTTCAAAAGAATATGTTCCTTCTATAAGCTGCTTATTCCTGCGAGAGAATCTGCAACGTGCGCAGATCCAAGCAGCCTTCTTAAAAACACACAGTCACACTTGGATTTGATTCACTCTCCTTCGCTTCGATTTCCCACATCCGCCAGGCAGAGTGTGAGGAACGCCTGCCCACACACACACACACACAGACACACACACACTGACCCTCCATCGGAGAGGGGGCGAGATGGGATAGAGGTAGGGCCGCAGACCCTGGATCCAAATGTCCCAGTCTCAATCCCGAGCCATTCCCACATGTGGATGCTGCACAGAAGTCTTACCTCCCCACCATCACAGACATCTACACCTCCAGATGCAGGAAGAGGGCCACCTGCATCATGAAGGACCCCACTCACCCAGCACAAACACTTTTTGCCCTGCTCCCCTCTCAGGCAGGAAGTTGAGGAGCATCAAGTGTAGAATCACTAGACCAGGGGTCTGCAACCTTTACAATCAAAAGAGTCATTTCTGTTCCTTTGTTCATTAAATTAAATGTGTCCGGAGCCACAAAACCTGTTACAACCGTGATTCTCAACTGGTGGCCCGCGAACCACTTTACCTCCTAAGACCTGAACTCTTGCGTGACATTGTTGGAGGACACTTTTCTGGCCAGTAGGGTAGTTGGGTATGGGAGTTTTCTGGCCATTGTAACGCTGAAAATATCTAATGATTTTTAACATTTGTTTATATTTTTACATTTTAAGACAAAATAAAAGGCATGATTCTTGTAAAGAAGGAAAATAATATGTTCTTTCCCAATAAAAAAAAGAAAAGAACTATGCAGGTCTAGGTAAAAAAAATTCAATTGTGGAAAAATTAAGTATCCTACTTTGAATAAATAAAGTTAAAGTATGTTTTACTCTTTCTAATAGTTCTAGTATTCACATATTTGCAAAGGAAATGACAGAAAAACTGCTAAAACTAGCCCTTTTTGTTATTATAAGAACCAATAAAATTCAGTTTAAAGTTTTGATCAAAGCTTGAAAGAGCCGCTGCAGAGGGACCAAAGAGCCGCATGTGGCTCCAGAGCCGCAGGTTGCAGACCCCTGCACTAGACTGAGGAACAGTTTCTACCCTGAAGCTGTTAGACTCATGAATCTCCAGGATAATCACTGTGAAAAATCACATCATGTTGCTGCTGATCTGTTTCATGCTGCTGTGTTCATTTTTGTACATCTCCTCCTACATGTCTCTGCGTGAGTGCAGCTACAGCGTGCGCTCTCAGGACATCATTACCTGCAGTGTTCCCTCATTGCAGACTGAACTAGGCAAAAGGGCCTTCTCCTAATCCGCTCCTGTTTCCTGGAATATCTTGCAAAAAGATCTGAAGCTCTTGACCTTGACCTCTCTAAGTGGCTTTAAGAATCTCTTGGACTCCTGGCAGGGACCAATGCAGACATGTTCCTGTTTTTAATTTTCTACATTCGCCTTATGATCTAGTTATTTTTTGCTATTTTTGCCCTCTTATTTTAATTTGTTTAAAAATAAAAAAAATCTGTATGACTTTTATAACTGTCCATTGTTGTCATCATTCTTTGTTGAAATCCGGTCTCTCTTGTAAATGAGTCCTCGAGGCTCAATGGGATTAACCTGTCTAAATAAAGGTTGAATGAATTTGTGCTCATCTGCTCACACAGACTCATGTTCGTGCTGCTGTTCGGCGTATTGCTTTTACACTATTAGTGCTTAGCGTATTTTAAGTTAACGTTTTTCTTAGTTCATATCTTAGATCTTATTACTGTTTTTCTTTATAATTCATACCTCGGATGGATGTAACTGGGACCCTGTGTACACAATTTCGTTCCACCTCATGTACCACATGTGGTGCGTAAGAGAAAAAAAAAAAGAACCTTGACTCCTTGAATGTCGTGGTGTCTCTGAGACAGACACCTAATCTCTAATTCCTGTGCGCCTACATATCTGCCCACTGCTCCACCTGGGTATCCCAGGTGCGATGGGTTAAATGCAGAGAACCTATTTCACCATTGTATGGGAACGATGATGACAACACATGGCACTTTACTTTATTGTCTTGCAGCTGACTCGCCCCCTCTTGCAGACTTGCTTCTATTTCAATGAACATGCAAGTATCAACACACTAAAGCCACATTTACAGGGATTCCATGAGATGTGCTCAGAGAAACGTGTAAACAGATGCAAAGAAACGCACGAAACAAAAGTGGATATTTATGCAGGAATACACAAAGAGTAGCGCACACACTTCACACATTTTCAAGGCCCCCTGGTCTTTACTTAAACAAAAATACTTCAGCGAGCCAAGCTGCTGACTTCCAGGCAGAGAGTTGTGCTAAGCAGAGCAGCCGCTGCATACAGATGCATCGCGCCGCTCGCTCATTGTTCCTGCTTCTGCATGCGCACGGCGATGCAAAACATTTTCCAATATATTTTACCCCATAAGGTGGTGCCCAGCTAGCAGCACTCCACCGGCAGAGTGGGGAGTAATTAAAGCGCTCCTCGAGTCCTCTCTGAAGGAGTGGTGGAGGGACCCTGGGAAAATGACACAGCTCAAATTAATCACGCACTTTATTAAGAGACGGTGGTGTCGGCAGATTGCGCCCGTCTCCCCCACAACTAGTTGCACGACTTGGCTCTCAACCAGCTCGTTTCTCAGCCGACTTAATTGTCCGTTATTGTCAACACACGCAGGGGTTTCCACGTTTACGGGTAGGATTCAAACACACTTGCATGCCCACCACTGAAGGAGAAGGCGGAGCGATGATGTTGCCCTCGTCTGTGTCGAATGTTTAGGCCTTTATTCTTCCTGCTTTGCCTATCTCCGCTTCCTTAGCTGCTGCTTCATTTCTCAGTCTGGTGGATACTGGAATGTCATTATGACTTTTGCTATCAGGCGCGAACAGCGGGGCAGGATTGACTAGTGCTTACTACGCTGGTTTGCCACGCTGAGAGAGCTGTTTTCTGCTTGTTTTTCCACCAATTGACAGGCATTCTGAAAGGACAGATTTATTGACAAAGCTCCCGCTGTGGGGCTCGTCTGGCCCGTGTTGTTGGAGCAGATCCTCCCCTCTCTATATTTACAGTAAAGTTGCTCTCCCCCAGCGCACACGTCAATTAAAATGACTTCATATCTACTAGGAAATTCAATCCCGTTCGTGTAACACATTGGCAGACAGCAAAATTGAACAATGTAATTGAGTTAATGAGCTACACGCCCTTATCTGCTGTTCATTCACAGCAGCAGCCCGAGGCGTGACGAATATCACTCTTTTACACAGGCGTATGTATGTTTGATGAGTTCCTCGAAGGAGGAATTTGATAATGCAGTCAAACTTCCTCTTGGCAAATTGAGGTTAGGGCAAAGCAAAGAAAACAAGCGGTATGTTGATGTCCCCGTTGCTGAGGGATTTGAACAGTGAATGTACTTTTCAAGATGAGTTTTTCTGGACTGGAACTGAACAGGGAATGCAAGTAAACCTAAATGTTTTTGGTACAAGATATTCAACTTGGTATGAGTTACACTGTGTATAAAAATAGTGTTGCTTTATTTTCTTGTGCAACGCAGCACAGAGAGATGGATCCTGGTGAGAGGAGGGGAAATTTTTATCCATAGCAATGAGCATTGATAGAGCCATGGGGTGGCTAATGGTGGCCTTGGCCACCATAGATTAATCTTTAGCCCCCCCCCCCCCCCCCAGTCATTTGATGAAAATATACTTTTAAGCAATATAAAAACCAGAAAGCATAGTTTCCTCAAATGATAGAGATGGTTAATGTACATATCTATAATGGTGGCCCTCTTGGATTTTTATGTGGCAACCCAATTTTTGACAGAGATCTTTTTTTTATGCCTAGATGCAGCCACACACCAAAATGGAAGTCAGCACATTTATTATGTTTCAAGTTATCCAGTAGGGCTGAACAATTAATTGCGCTTGCAATAATATCGCAATATGATAAAACAAGATTTTCTAATTGCAAAGGCTGCGATTTGACTGGTCACGTGATCTGGTTACGTGACTTGCGAGTGAGCGGAGCAAAGCCGAGCGGGGAGCGGGAGAAGTCAACACTGTGCTTTAACCGGTTGCACGATGGCGTCAGGCTCGACAGAAGCTACATCTGAAAGTTTGGAACCAAAGAGCAGCAGCACGTCCGTTGTTTGGAATAATTTTAGCTATAACAAAGAAGACGCTGCGCAACGACGTGCATTGTGCGGAACCTGCCTTGCTGCTGTTGCTACCTCTTGAGATAACACCACAAATCTTTATCAACACTTTAAAAAAACATCACAAAGTCATTTACAATAGTTGCATGGCTAGAATGCCAACGACAAGTGCTTCAACTTAAAATAAGCAAAGTAGCAGCCGACAGGGATCACTGACCGAACTGTTCAAAGTTATTACTCCGTATGAACATAATTCGAAACGGCACGCGGAAATAACTCAATCATTAACGGAGTACATATCGAAAACATGATGCCCATTAATATAGTGACCAAGCCTGGGTTTACAGGTTTGGTAAACCAATGAATAAGCGGTACAGAATGCCCTCGTGCACACATTGTAGCCAATTTGCTATATCGGAGCTACACAAACAATGCAGAAACAGAGTTGCAGCGGAGCTGAAAACTGTTGAGTTTTTTACAACTGAAACAGAATTATTTATTGCTTGTGTTTGTTGAAAAATACATGAGAAGAAGACAGTGAAAAATAATTGCATATTAAATTACAATTAGAATATGTTCTAAAATCGTTCAGCCTTATTATCCAGTTCACAAGGTTAACAACGTATACGGTGGCAGCCATCTTGGATTCTGAAGTGGCCACCCAATTTTACAAAGGAATGTTTCTTACGCCAAGATTTAGTCCCACACCTAAATGGAGGTTGGTTAATTTTCAAGTTTTCATGCTTAAAACATGAATGGAGCAGACGGACGAATGGACAATGGACTCTACAATGAGGGACAAAAAGAACATTTGCATTGTTTTCTCCTGCTACTGAAGGCAGAGCAACAATGTTTTTGCCTGCATTTGTATTGTTAGCACAATATCTCAAGAACCACCAGATGAATTTGAAGGCAACTGTCATTGAATGTAAGTTTGATTATACAAGGAATATTTCAACATTCTTTATTTGTTGCAGCTCACATGTTCGGCTTCACTGAGCTATTTTCAGGTCGATATCTTCAGAGGCCGGCGGGAGGGGAGGCGTACAGTCGTGCACACGGCGGGCGTCACGCTCGACTTTGTGACAGGGCTTGGCGACGTGCCTCGGAGAGCGCCTTTTTGTTGTTGTGGGAAGAGTTTGGTGACATTTTCTGGCTCTTCCCCGCTGAGGCTGAATGAATTAGAGCTGGTCGGGTTTCATCAACCTCCCTCAACAATTTACTGAGATCCTGTCTGAAAGGGTCAGCTGCAAGGAGGAAGACATCTTGACATTTTCTTTGCATTAGTGTGTGTGTTACTCCTCGATGGAGCAAACACGAAAACCATGGAAACCCCGTGTGACCCGTCATCCCATAGTGAAGCGAGCGTTAAAGGGGATTCAATTTTACAGATTGCCACCGTCCGAACCAAGCCGGTACAAATCATTTAGAAAATTTCAAGGTAAAGCTTTCAAAGTATTTTTTTATTTTTTTACCTGAATCACTTTGATTCCAAATAAATTCTTTAATTTGATTATTTGGAAGGAGCTTTTGGTTTATTATTGCCTCCCGCACAAGGTGAAGGCAGTGTGTTTGTTTATCTGTACCGTTAGTAAAACCGTTGAATGGATTTTAATGAAACTTTCCGAAAGCAATCAATAGGTTGACATCTACAGCAGATGACTTTTGGAGTCAGCCCAGCTCAGCATGGTCACAGCAAAGCAATCTTAGCAAACACAAAAATGGCCGACAGTTCATTCGTTTTATTGATATTGAGCTAATAATCGGTGCGCTGCTAGCTGAGATTGATCGCCAACTTATATTTTGAGCACTAAGATCTGTTTTTAAGACTGTGCCATTAACTATTGGAATACACTTTGCCTGTCTGTTAGCAAAATATCTGACGAACCACTGAATGGATTCTAATAAAACTTTAAACAACATAAGCATTACGTTGCTATCAACTGATTATTGTGTAGTGTCAACTTAATTCAAGATGGCCACCACATTTAATCAACCTTAAGAAACACAAAAATGGTTATAACTCAGTGAATTTTACATGTGTTGTGTTAAAATATGGTGTGGAAGTAGCTGACAGTCATTTATAACATATCCTCCAAGGATTAACAAATCATATGAGATTATTGATGACGTCTCATTAGACTGTCTTAACGTTATTTTCAAAGTTTGGCTAAAATGCCTCCAGCTCCATCAATTTTCTTTACAAGAAGATATTAGGCTAAAACTATACATAAGGTGCATTAAGCAAAACAAAATGGTCAGATAAGTCAAATATTATTCAACTCATTCACAAAAATCAGTTTGAGGTCAGTAAGCACAACCAGAATTAATAGATAAGGCAATTGTATGGGAACACACAATGATGACAACACATTATTATTATTATTATTATTATTATTATGAGGCTCACTGTTGAGTTTTGAGAAAGTTAAAGGATTTTAAGTGTGCCTTATAGTCCGAAAAATATGGTATTTAATTATTTAAAGTCTTATGTTGATCTCTCCGCATTGCTTTTGTTTAAGGGCTGATAAGAGAATTTAACATAAAAAACAAAAAAAACACCCAGAATCCTTCAGTGTTCGTGCTTTTAGAAGATTTTCATGCTGCGCTGCTCCTCAAAACATCATGCAGCCACTTTCACGTTTATGTCAATTTCAGAGTAAATTGGTGAATAACTCAAGTTCACTGTTTTCACGTTTGAGATGGTTTACTGCCTTACTTTTTTAACCCGTGAGCTTTGGATAATTTTATTGCACTTTAAAATGAAATAAATGCCATAGTTATGAAATTATTCAAACAATTATA
>NC_056506.1:45175076-45186256 GCF_014905685.2 Nematolebias whitei | reverse complement strand
AATTAAGACCAAATAAACGTCGATTGTCGTACTTTTATTCAGGGAGAGGTTCTGAGAGTGTAGATTCTTAACCGAAAGCAAAAAGCTTAAAATCAAATCAACTGGATTTCCTTACTGTGTATGCATGTAAAATAAATTTAAACATATATAAAACCGTAGAACTGCAGAGGCTTTATATTTGTTATTAAAATGTGAAATTAGAGGAAAATAATATTTTTATTTGTCTTTGTGAAAACAAATGCCGTATTCAAACGTCTTTATTATTATCTTATTATTAAAGGCTAATTTAATTTTAATAAAAACAGGAAAACAGGAGTCAATTCATTTTCTGCTTGCATTTTTGAAGACCCACTTAATTAAGGGCATTTGTGTTGACTAATAATATGTGTCATGAATAGAAATCAGGGACAGTTACCGGTAGTAACTATCGGGACTCTGGTGGTTCTGTCAAACTTGGTTTGGGTTCTGTCCTTCCAGATTAAAGTTGGTATATTTACTTTGCATAATCTATTTCCACCATCTCTGAGCTTATCACACATTTTTCAACTCTTCACTGGAAGAAGTTACTGCTCAGTCTTGATAAAATCCAGTTTCTTTGCTGGTTTTCTTCACTTAGATGTTTTCTCAGCCATTCAGGTTGACGTCTCTCTACAAAAAGAGAAAGCCGCATGGATTAGGGATCGGTTTGCCATTTGGAGCTCTCGTTAACCAGGTAGAGGAGTTAGGTTGTAGGAAATCTGATGTTCACAATTTGCTGCCACAAATATTTCTTTTGCCAAACGAAACTGGCGTGTTTGCCAGAGTTGAAGGAATGTGTATCAATAGACATGGAAAAGATCAAATTTAAAACAAGAGAAAAGTTAGACAAAAGGCACATCCAGCTGTGTGAAACCTCCAGGGGCATCCAAGACGTGTCTAAAGCTTTAATAAAGGAAAAATTAAACAAACGAAAATCACTCGACGAGGCTCGTCTTCATTACAAACCATGTTGACAGGCTCACTCTCTGCTAGAGAAGGAAGGCATTAAAGGAAAAATACAGATTTAAAAAGTTCGACTTGAGCTAAAGTCTCATATTTTTCAATGTGAGACAATCCAGTAATTGGAATATGACGGTGTTGGAGCCCAAGTGTGACAATATGTCCAGAAATGTGCCATAACTCCTCCAACATCTGCTCGGTCATTGTGTTTGGCATCGGCTTAGAAAGAGAATCAGCTAAATTGCAGACACGTTATGATGTGCAGTAATTCTGTCTTCAAAAATCCAATTTTTTTATTTATTTTCTGCTGGCACTTCCAGATTAGCTCCAGCCAGCATGTCATAAAGTGACTGGCACATCCTCTTCAGACAATAGACGACGCACGGGCTGCAGTTCCAGGGCGACGGGCTATCAGAGAGAGTGAGTGACAACAGAAGGGAGGCCTCGCTTTGCCTAATTGTCACTCTTCCAAATTGGTTCATCCTCTGTAAACTCCAGCTATCAAAGCTTCTGTCAGAGTTGAATCACTTAACTCCTTCCAATCAACTGATGTTGCTCATTTTCAAGAGAAAAACGAGAAAGCTTCACCTGAATCAAGTGTGACAACTTCAATTTCCAGGAAGAAATACTTGACAAAGGAGCACTTAAGTATAAAGTAGCTTTCAGACATTTACACGAGTTTACTGTGACCTCGTTTGTTTACACGACAACAAAGCAAATGTCCTGATTAGGATGGAACATACATTAAGCTGCCATTTGTGTCAGAGTTTAATCGGAATCAGAATAAACTTTATTATCATTGTACCGAAATACAGTGAGATTATGTTCGTACAGTCGTCCGAAAGATGGGCGGAGTGCACGTTGCTGCTGCTCCTAAGAGTGTGGCCCCTTATTCTTTTGGACAGAAAAGAAGAAAAGGCCATGAGGATGGATAATGGTGTTGCAAAAAAGATTTCTACACACCTTGTCCTTATCAGGACATGATTTAAGACATCCAAAATGAATGAGGAAGCTTTTCCTTATTTCACACATATACCAGGATAAATTTGATGTTGGCCTGCTTCGAGGCCAAACGGGGGAGTCAGATTCAGATAAGCCACAGTTGTTGATTTTTCTTTTCAGGCAGACTGTTATTTCTCATCAGCCTTGAGTTCTGCTGGTACTTTCGATGATCCAAAATGGCCAGATTTGTGGGTATTCCACTGGTCCATGCTTATTAGCTCCCTCCAAGGTCGTCCCCAACATGCTGGTGAGTCCCAGAAGCCTCAAGTGGCCTACGATTCTCATAAATCGCTTCCATCTTACGGTTTAGCTCACAAATCAGCTGATTTTGAGTGCTCGAAGCACAAACCAAACCTTCACACAAGGTCGGCAGATTTGCCATGGCCGAAACTGCTGCTGCCATCTTCTTTAATAGCCGATAACATAGGTACCCAACGGTGCCAAAAAGCAGAAAACCTGCTATCATCATTCCATTGATATAAACATCTTAGGGGTCTTCCTGAGAAAATACAGAAAGACACATCGGCTTCCATCCATGACGTATCCTGCAGTGTGCATCTCAGTGGGGCATGAGGCTCTCCAGGACCCTGTCATTGTGTTGAAAAAATGTTATTGATTGCGTTGAAAGTTCAGCTGACCAGATCCATGACAGTGGTTTACGATTCGGAAGATGTGTCAATAGAAGCTCCAACACACAAAACAGAGAGAAAAAAATGCAGGAGAAGGACGGGAGAGGTTAGAAAACTTTAAACTTTAACTTTACTTTTCTAACTAATGTTAGAAAACTTTTTTAGTTTGGGACATTTGTTATGATGCGTAACCATGGCAACAAGGCAGACTTCTACAACCAACGGCAACTGATTAACATCTCAAAAGCTCAAATAATATCTCAACTACTGCCCCAAATCTCCAATGAGTTGAAAAGGATGTTATGTGGATGCATTCTCATCTACCTGCCAGCTGTGCTCGAATGTCTGACCGCTGGGATCCTGGAGGTAGCTGGAGGCACGGCTCACGATGACAGAGGGACAGGATCGTCCCTCGACACCTGCAGCTGGTTGTCCGCAGCGATGGGGGGGGGGGCTCGTCGGACTGTTGGGAGGAATGGCCATCGCGCTTGGAGGAGTTTTGCCCGGCGTTCGGGCGGTCCTGCATCCCAGGGGAACCGAGAGGCCAGCCGAGTCTTGGTGGACGGACCTGGCGACATCTGCAGCCGGTTTCTTGGGGTCCACTGTGGGATGGACCTTTGCAGGAGATCCTTCCTGTCTACAGCCATCAGTATTTATAACATCTCTTAATGAAATGAGGATAACGAGTTACAACAACAAATAATTTCCCTGTGGGATTAATAAAGTATTTTTGAATTGAATTGAATTGAAAAGCATCCGTCTTGCACGAGAGCGAGTGAGGAAAAAAATTTAAGATGATTTGATGGATGCCGTGTGAGACATGTTGACACTTGGAGCATGTGCTAAAGATGACTCTCAGCTACTACCACTTAAAGTTTCCCCTTTAAGCTGATTTAGAGTGTTTTTTGTGTGTGTGTGTGTTTTATTTTAGCAAACAGCTAAGCAGTAGCATCCATCCAGCTATTATCTTTACCTACTTCTTCCTTTTTGGGTTGCGGGGACCATTGGTGTCCATATTCAACAGTCACTGTGCAAGAGGCGGTCAACACCCTGGACAGGTCACAAGTCCATCACAGGGACAAATAGAGACAAACGAGACAAGCAACCACTCTCTCACTCACACCTAGGGACAATTTAGAGTTACCAATCAGCCTAAAATGCACGTTTTTGATCTGTGGGAGAAAACCCACACATGCATGGAGAGAACATGCAAACTCCACCCAGGAAGGCCCCCCAGCCAGGATTTGATCCAGCAACCTTCTTGCTGAGAGGCAGCACCCTGTGCCACCATGCTGCCCTAAGGTGTAGCAGCCATCTTGAAATTGGTTGCCTCCAAAATGTTGATCAGTTGTAGCCTATATGTACGTTCAATTATTTTCTGAAGTTTCATTAAAATCTGTCCAGTTGTTTACGAGATATTTTGCCAACAGAAATCACGGTTAATGCCAAAGTGTTAAGTATAAATGCTAGTCATTGTGTCACACTTTGAGTATGTATTGGGCATGACCCTCAGCTACTACCACAACACGTTTCAGCTCAGAATCTGTAATCGTGGTGGAATTAGAGACACGTTGGCGTTTGCTAAAGTGGCTTAGCTGTGGCGACCATCTTGAATGTGATTAACTCCAGTAGTGATAGAAGTCTGTCCGATGGTGACTTTCTGAGAGTTTCGTTTAGCTCTGTCGCTGGCTCATGAGATAACTGGGCCTTTCAGAAAACACATCAGAAGACATGCAAACGGCCACAGGCTGAGATCCTCATTAGTATCTATTTAAAAAGTCATTATACGGAGGTGCAAAAGGCTGTTTGCCAAACAAAGTCATGCATTTCATGGTTTTTGTCTAAAAGTGGAAACTGAAATAGGACCTTAAAAGCCCCACTTAGATACAACAAAGATAAGCATTAATAATTCATAGCTCCAGATGCCATAGACAGTCTATTTGCACGGCAGTTTCAAAGTGAAGTCGCAGACGTCTTTACTGTCAGAGGAGTAAATCCATTTAAAAAAAAAAGAACTAAGCACAGTGATGCAACACTCATGTTTTGTCTGATGCTTTCTGCCACGACTGCATGCTGCCAAACCCGAGACGGTGCCAAGGAAGAGACTTATCCACAGGAGACACAGCAGTGCAGCAGACTGCGAGGAAGAATGGAGTAGTAAAGGTCAGGAAAGAATGATAATCTTTTTGGGGAGAGGATATTTGCTGCTCACTGGAATGACAGTAATTTATATTGAGCGTGTGATCGTCTGTGTTATTTGAGATGTTCCACCTGCCGCCAATCAGCCGCAACATCAGCACCGCTGATGGGCGAGGGGAATAACATTAATCACGGAGCTACAATTCAAAGTTTTGCCTCAAGACCTTTGTATTTAAGTTTGTGTCCCTTCGACACAAACCACCCACCTCCACATGGCTGCAGACCAACAACCCTCCCAGTGGCAATGGCACTCCCCAAAACAGCATCAGCTTACTGCAGAAGGAAAATGGCGATGAGCCCAAAATATTGATCTGGACAGTGATCTGCTCCAGAAGTCTCAGTCCCAGATACCACAGGAACCCCCCGGGGCTCCCGTGTCCTTATCTCAAGAGTTCAGAGCTCTGCTTGTGGCATGAGGAGGACCTGCTCTATATTTGATATGTTTTATGGATAACTGGCGTACCGAGCAAACAAAAAGATGAGTTATGAATTTAACAGCATAAGCAGATGCTGGTTTAGCATTCAGACTGTTTTGTTGTTTCCAGTCTAACAATTTCCTGTGATGCTTTAGCCATTCAGGTATTAAAATGTTCAGCTGAGTCAGCTGTGACTTTTAGTTTTTAACTTTTATATCCGCCTCCCCCCCCCCCCCATAGAAATACATTTATATATCTCTTCAGTTGCTTCAAAAAAACAATTCTTTAAAAATTCTGCTTCTTGCTCTATATTTGTCTTCATATGCTACTTTTAGCTATTGTCCTATCATTGGTGGTGCAGAGGTTAGAGAGGGTGGGCCTGTGATTGGAGGGTCACCGGTTCAACTCTCGGACCGACAACATTAAATGTGGTTGGGAAAGATGAAACACCCACACCTGCCTCCACCCTCACTTGCCCCACTCTGAGCCCATGAGCAAGGCTCTTAACCCCCCAGCTGTTCCCCGGGTGCCTTAGATGGCAGCCCTCTGCTTCACATGTGTTCACATGTGCAATGGGAAAAAAATGCAGAGCATTAATTTCCCCATTGGGAATTAATAGAGTACAAAAAATATATCATTAAATCATTTAGCTGTTCTGTAATGTTAGCATTCAGCTAGCATTTTGCTTCTTTTAATTAGTCTTTTCTTTTTTAAAGCTTACAATTATTGCTTAGCTCTTTTTAACTTTTAGAAACATTTTGCTTCTTTTAATTCTTAGTTGTTTTGTTTAAGCTTACAATTATTGTTTATTCCCTTTTAACTTTTAGCTAGTCCTTTGGCTTCTTTTAGCTTTCACAATTCAGTTTCAGCGTTTTTAAGAAACCTCATTCAGCGCTCAGCACTGCCACTGCATGTTTCACAAAATGCTTTTTCTTCTCATTAATATTATAGATATATATTAAATTCTTATAGATTACTGTGATGCTACCTCGGAGTCGGCCGGTCCTCAGTTGGTCCAGAGCGCTGCTCGGCTTCTAACAGGAGTTTAAAAGAAGGAGCACATCATCACTCCCGCTCTGGCTTCCCTCCACCGGCGTCATTTTAAGATTCTTTGTGTGTTTAAAAGTTGAACTGGTCTTGCTCCATCCTACGTCTCGGAGCCGCTACAGCTCCTGCTCGGTGCCTCAGGTCAGCTCAGCTGCTCCTGGAGGTGTCGAGGTCCAAACGGAGGCTCAGACGAGTCAAAGCTTGTTCTGTTGCTGCTCTAAACTTATGGAATGATCTCCCTCTTCCATCAGACGAGCCCCTTCCCTGTCCACTTTTAAAACTCCTTTAAAAATGTATTTTTGCCTCAGGCTTTTAGCACAGCCTGACGTATTGTGGACTGCCTAGTGCAAGAGAGCCACCTGTTATTATCCACCTGGCTTAGGGTTTCTTAACTTTATCTCACTTTTCCATCAACTTTAATGCAATGTGCACCCCCCACAAATGTTACATCAGCATGATCGGCTTGGCGCCGTGATGTGTGCTATTACTTTTATTGGCATTTCGAGTTACCGTGGTGACATAATTTGCAAACGAATACGCCGTTTTTCCCCATACAAAACGCCTGAGAGAACACCTCACGCTAACTAATGTGAGGTCACATGACAGAGAGGAGAGCTCCCTGAAAGAAACTTGGAAACCCACTGTTGGTTTTGTTAGAAACTCATAGAAATTAATCAATCATCAGATAAATGTCTAGAACTGATCAACCTTTGGAGCCATTTTGTTTCAAGATGGCTGCCACAGCTACCTCAGCAAACACAAAATTGACTATAACTCATTCATTCTTTGAGATACTGAGCTGAAATTCAGCAAGGTGGTAGCTGAGAGCAAACCTTAACACTGGGTCCCCATCAGAGTTTCTCCAGTAACTTTCTAGTTTTTTTAATACTGTTTTAACAGTTTTTTTTTTACTATTTTTATGTGTAAATGATCTTGATTTTATGTGTACAGCACTTTGTGGCAGCTGTGGTTGTTTCAAAGGGATTTATAAATGAAGAAGTAGTAGATTTTGACATAAAGGAAGCAAACGAGTCAAATTGAAATCCTAACGTCCACATGCCGTCGTCCTCCCCTCCAGCCTTTTCCCACTCAGCTGTGTCCATCACCGGAGCGCCATTGGAGAGAGAACAAATTACCATTTGGAGCAGAACCCGGCTATAAATGCGAGTGGGTTGTATCTGAGTCTGCTCTCTCTGCTTTGGATTTGAACATAATAGAGTCTGTACCCTAGTTTTTCTTTTTTTCTTTTTCATTTTGCTGTCCAAGATTACACAGATGTAGACAGGGACAGAGACATATTAGGAAGAAAGGAAGTCGAGTCAAAGGAGACAGAAAGAAAATAAGTTATACACGGCCGGCAAGAGCCTGTCAGATGTTCCTTAAATGGCAAAAGCCTTAAAATAAATCTACAGTGAATTTAAGGCACTGAGAAGCGTGAAAGTGTGTGAGATCGCTCTTGTAGAGGTCATTTTTCCACGACCATGTGATAAGTTTTCTTGTCCTTTGTGTCTCGGTTTATATTATTTCATCGCAGGCTGTACTTAGCAGCACAAAAGGCTGCGTCATATTTTATTCATCAGTTTGGCTTTCAGTAAACAACACAGGACTTCATGTTCCTCGACATAATTCCATGTTGCCTTTTTTTTATGAGGTCGTCCATTCATAATTTTAGAGTCATTATTTGCTGGACTGAATTGCAAATAAGTTGCTTTTGGCAGTTTTATGGTGTTGTGTTTGTCGCACTGCGAGATCTGTAAACCCATCGCCACATTTTGACAAAAAAGTAATTACCATGAACAAATGACACTGGTACCAGAAAGACCATCAGCGTCTGCGAGGTTCTGCGCTGCAGATTATTCACAATTCCATAAAGTCAGAGTTTAAAGAAGTTCGTCTAAATTGTGATTGTCATTTTCCCTCCCACATATTCACATAACATTGTATCAAAGATTTTTAAATCATGCAGCACAACCCTACGGATAGTCAAAGTTTTATTTTACCACTTTGCTCTTGGATTTAGTCAACGTGAGAGTTAAAAACTGTTGTTTGGATGCTGAGTCAGCATTTACACAGTTTATTGTTACGCTCACATGTTTTAGTGCTGTCAGACTTCTGCAAACTTTGTGCTGTTTTGACCCTTCAAGTTATTCTCCAAAACATTCGACTTGATCAGGAAAGGTGTGGGGCGACTTTTATTTCTAGCTTAGCCAGTCTGACCTCTCACGACTGCAGATAGTTCAAGATGTTGCAGCTTGCCTTTTATTTTTACATATTTCGGTGCTTGGCTCCGTTTGTTTCAGAATTGGTTGTAACGTTTTATTGATGGTCTGTAAGGCCCTGAATGAACAGGTTCCTGCACATCTGCCTAAAATCCTGCAGCCGTCATATCCTACATGTGAGGATCATTTGTTTTTAGTGGTCCAGGCTGGTCCACAGTGGTGATCAGGCCTTAGCTGCCTCTTCATACCACACAGGCTTCAGCTCTTGTTTTAAAGTCTCTTCTTGTTACAGTTTGAGAGCTGACAATTCTTAATTTAATATTTTTTATGTCTGAATCAGTTTCTATTGTCATCTGCTGTTTTATATATATACTATATATATATTTTAATCATTTATTGTTTTGCGTGCAGCACTTCGGCTAACAGAGGCTGTTTTTGAACCTACATTTGGTTTAGCTTTCGGCCATCGTTTTGCTTATATCTGCTTATAGCTACAGTAGTGCTAGTGTTTGCTTTCAGTTACCGTGTTGTTATTTTTAGCTTTACTAACTTTATGCAAAATTTGGCTTTTAGTTACCGTTGTGCCGTATTTAGCTTTCAGCCATTTTCTTGCTAATTTTAGCTTTTAGCTTCAATTAACTCAACATTTTAGCTACGGTTGTCTTAACTTTGTTGCGTACCACCAGTGAGAGACACCTTCATGTTTTTGTCTTTCCAAGTTCTTTAAGGATAAATGTGCAAGCAGCTGTTTTTACTTGGTGGAAGCAAAAACAAACCCTGAACACAACATTTAGCTACCATGAAACTTTTATTCCATCCTGCATTGTTTTGTTTTACACGTTAAGGACCAGCAGCTTGCCCGGCCATCTGCTGAGTGCCCAACATTTACTCAGTTTCTGCTTTTTGTTCTTGGCCTCCACCAACTCTTACGGGACACGTCTGGCACTTTAGCTGCTGAATGCTTAGCTATATGTCAGTCTGCCTTTTGGTGCTGAATATGCGCTTTTTGAAGGCACTTCTTATCACAAAGGCTTGCTGCTGTTGAAACAAGGAGGTTTCAAGCAGCTGGAAGCATGAAACACGAGCTGCTCGCTATAAAGCCAGCTTAAGCTGAGCGAAGCTTCAGATTAAGACGATAATTCTTTGTTGTTTTCTTTATGATCACAAAAGAATGCCATGTCACGTTGTTGCTGTAATTAGACACATTTGTAGTGATCCCCCAGTATACCTAAAGTATAACGTTTATTCAGTTCTGAACTTTTTTCTCCTGACTTTACATGAACCTTATATATATCTTTATAAATATCTCATATACCACTGGACGCATGTTAATAAACGTTGCAGAAAGTAATCATTTGGTGTAAATCAATAACTAATGGATCTGAAATCACAAAAATGGGCATAACTCAGTCAGTTTAGCAGATTTTGACGCGTCGGTAGCTGAGACCGATCCCCAACTTTTAAATGTATCACGTAATGTTGTATGCGATTGTGCAGAACATAATTTTCAAGATTAAACATCTACAACTCTGTCATTTCTCAACACAAGTTCTTAGTTTAAAACTTTGGCATGAAAGGCAGCGGGTGATAAAACACTCCTTCAAGGAATGTTAGAACTAGGGATGCACAATATTGGATTTATGTCCGATATCCGAGATGACGATATATTAAAACTTATTTGGCCGATAACCGAGACCGTGCCGATAATGTTGTGCATCTCTAATTAGAACTTTATATTAAAGCTGCTTTTATCTATAACAGGTTATGATAACCACCCTGCATGTTTTGATGTTAAAAGTGCCACAAGGTTGTAGGAAACATAAAGTGCTCTTTAAATGAAATTTATTTTTGCTTTAAAGGTGATATAGTGTGTAATATGAAGGCCTGATCTTGTTTACGGTACACTTTAAAATGTTTATGCAAAAACAAAAGAGCCACAACAGAGAACAAGCTTCAGATGCAGCCCTGCATGCTTCATATTTCAGACTGCATGAGGTAATGCTTCATTTTGCCAACCCTGAGTGTCAGCTGGAGATACATTAGCTCATTAGTGAGAGACTCATTAGGCAGAAGTCGTGTGATGTTATAATCATTGTAATGTAGGTACTGTACTGTCTGTAATCATTTTTCTCCTCTGACCTGCACCTCTTTCGATTTAGTGGCTGCTGTGGAGCCATGCAGCCGATTATTATCATCAGCTCGCACTCAGGCAGGGCACCAAGCTCTAACTTTCTCATGTTTGTTTCCCAAAGTTGAAAGAAGTATAATTTGCCTGAGGGCAGCACTGTGGATCAGTTGGTAGAGCTGTTGCCTCTCAGCAAGAAGGTCGTCGGTTCAAATCCCGGCCCGGGGCCTTTCTGGGTGGAGTTTACATGTTCTCTCTGTTTTCTCTGGGTACTCCAGTTTCCTCTCACAAACCAAAAACATGCATGTTAGGCTGATTGGTAACTCTAAAATTATCCCTAGATGTGAGTGAGAGAATGAATGATTGTTTGTCTTGTTTGTCTCTATGTGTCCCTGTGATGGACTGGAGACCTGTCCAGGGAGTCCCCTGCCTTTCTCACAGTGACGGATGGATGGATAGATAGATAGATAGATAGATAGATAGATAGATAGATAGATAGATAGATAGATAGATAGATAGATAGATAGATAGATAGATAGATAGATAGATGGATGGATGGATGGAT
>NC_056506.1:45162307-45172076 GCF_014905685.2 Nematolebias whitei | reverse complement strand
TATATATGTAATAGGACTTTATTTTCTTCCAGATTCTTGACCTTTCTTGATACCAAGTCTACCGTTTAACTTTTTTCCCACTACTTTTCATTTTCACTAGAACTTTTGAGTTAATTCTGTATCTTTACTTTTAACACAAACTTATTGTTGCATAATTCTTAAAAACCCAAACTCGAACAAAACATAATAAAACCAATGACAACTGGATGGTGTGCTCTGCTTGAACATAATTTTAGTTTTAGATGACAGGAACAGTGTTAATATTATCAATACATACTTGCCGCCGTGCTCGTCGCACCGCCGTATAAGTCGCATCAGCCGAAATATGTCTAAAAAAGTGGAAAAATACATAAACACGTTGCTTCGCCGTATAAGTCGCATCTATTATGCGTCACCGCTGACGCATCACGTTTGTTATGTGTCACCACTGACAACCCGGAAACGTGGGCCGGTGTTGTGCCAAAAATCAATTGGCTGCCAAATGGCGGCTGCAGGAGCGTGCACGGGAGGACTTTAACAAGAATTTAACAAGATTAACACTTAAACAATTATTTGTTTGCTCAACATTTTAGCAAAGTTGTGTCTCTGTCTAACTTTTCCTTAATAAATGCACTTTAATGGTCAAATCAGCTGCATTTCACATGGACGGCACAGCAAAATGCAGCTGATTTGACGGTTGCTCCAGGAATTTCGGAGCGAGACGAAGTTGCCACAGTATGGCAAGCCAAGTGTCTCGTTAATAGCCACTTTTACCTATTAATTAGACACTTTTAGACACTTGGCTTGCCATATTACTCCATCATCCTCTAATGGCTGAAAATGGTAGTGTTCAATTTTTTTCCATGTCAGAATGAATGAAATTGTCAGATCTCAGCCAAAAATTTGATTATAATACGGGGAAAAAACATAAATAAGTCACTTTGCTGTATAAGTCACAGGGCATGCTAATTTATGCAAAAAGGTGTGACTTATATAGTGAAAAGTACGGTATGTAATTTTACTGAAGCTTCAATGTTATCACCCTGCGTGCACATTTATAACTCAATTCAATTCAATTCAATTCAAAAATACTTTATTAATCCCAGAGGGAACTTAAGTGATGTTGTAGCTCATCATCCTGGTTTCATTTAAGAGCTGTTATAGATGCTGATAGCTGTGGGCAGGAAGGATCTCCTGCAGTGAAGCCAAAGAATCTGGCCACAGATACCGATCCGTCCACCTAGATCCAGCTTGCTGTCAGATCCGGCGGGCCTCTCGGTCCTCCTGGGCAGCTGGATTGCCCGAATGCCGGACAGAATTCCTCCCTGAGTGATGGTCACTCCTCCTAGCAGTCTGCAGAGCTCCTCACGAGCTTCTCACCAGCTCCAGGATCTCGGCGGTCAGGTACTCGAGCACTGCCGCCAGGTTGACGGGAATTTGTCCACGGCGCCTCCTTTTCAACTCATGTGAACTCATCAACAGTTCATAAGATCAATTGAAACACTTGTTTTTCTTAACACACCATAACCATTTTTTAAGCTTTTGTAGTTTTGCAGTTTTTAAATATGTTGTGCAGAGAGACAGGCAGGACAGTTTTTTTTTTTTTTTTCAGGCTCCAGACTGCAGGTCCAGAGATCTCAGTCAAAAGGGCAAACTTCTGGTAATTGACTACTCATTTCTTTAAGTGGCCTATTGGCAGAGGCAGTCAGTGCGTATGCCAAGACGTTAAAGATTTCACTCTCTTTATTTTCCTCTGTGTGTGCGTGAAAAGTCTGAGTGTGTTCAGATGAAGAGATAAAGCTTGGTTTTCCTTTTTGTTATCAAATGATTTCTGATGGGTGGTGTTCTTTTGAAGTGTGCTTGCTTACTGGAGCAAAAAAGAGCTCCTCTCTTTAGAATAGAAACATCTCTCTTCCTGTGCCATCCACTCCTTCTTTGGCAAATTTATCTTTGTTTTGAAGAAGCTCAGTTGGCACAGCTGTTAAAAAGAAATCAAAGTGTTGCAGTCTAAAGAGGAAGTGCCACTAAAATGATTGCTTAGAAAAATCTGATGTAAGCACAATTATAGCTGACAAGTCAAGTTTAATATTATTTAGTTACTGTATATAAAGCAATTTTTGGCAAAGTTTCAAAAAAGAAACACAAATCAAACACTTATTTCTCAGCAACTGTTTCGAAGCAAATGAAGTGTCAGTATAGGGTACACTGCTCGTTAGTTGGGATTTACTGTATTCACACAGGATGATGCGCCTTCTTCACTACCTTCATCTTACAGGTACAACCTACAGTACAAGGATGTGGCCAACTCAGGGTAAATTTGGAAAACCTCTTTCGGTATGAGAGCAATCATAATACTGCTGCACTTTTAGTATTCACCAGATGATTTGCATCCGCTATACTTAGATACGCGTGACCTCACATTGCTCTGCACACACGTCCTAGTACAAATATTGGATTGCATCAAGATGCAGCTATGGCAATCACATCTGAGCTAGGTTGTTTTCTCGACTTTGTCAGGATCGTTTTCATACTGTAGGCTGGGCATGAGGCAAGCATGGCCGGTCCTAAATCAATTCATCAATAACCACCTCTTGCAAGGATCCTAACATGTCAACTCAACAATAAACCACTGCAACCTCACAATTGAAGTTTTGTGCATGCTCAACACCCTCTACAACCCATCTCACCTCATCGCACACTCCCATGTGTAATGGGGAGCCCACTTTGGTCTCAATACAAGCCTTAAGACCTGGCCTAAGACCATACAAAGACCATCCAGGTTCTGGTTGAGTATTGCTTTGTTGCCATGTGTGAAGAGGATGTAAAAGGAAACGAATCTTAAAGCTGCTCTATCGGCTGCTGAATGTTTCAGACCCCCGGGAGTTGAGAACACCTTTGAAATGACTAAATTGGCTGATTAGGCAGACTGATACAATCAGTAGCCTCAGCACCATCGGTATACAACGGTTTGAGCTCAGCGTATTTGCATATACTGTAAGTAGGACTAACTATTGACAGCTTTTAAACAGAACTTCACTTCAAATTTGACAGGACTACTTTAAATCTGTATTGCGTTATCCTCAAAAACACATCCATCCATGCAACCATATCCACTTTTTCCTGTTTGGGTCATGGGGGTCACTGGCGCCCATATCCAACAGTCACTGTGCGAGAAGCGGGGGACACCCTGGACAGGTCTCCAGTCCATCACAGGGACACATAGAGATAAACAACCATTCACTCACTCACACCTAGAGACAATTTAGAGTTACCGATCAGCCTAACATGCATGTTTTTGGTCTGTGGGGGGAAACAGGAGTACTCGGAGAAAACCCACGCATGCACGGAGAGAACATGCAAACTCCACCCAGAAAGGACCCCGGCCGGGATTCAATCCGGCGACCTTCTCACTGAGAAGTGGCAGCTCTACCAACTGCACCACCGTGCCACCTCAGAAGCACAAGCAAACAAAAACTAATCAAAACATGTTTTTAAATCATTGTTATTTTATTTAGTTTTCCATTTATATAGACATTTATTATGGTCATAGCAGGAGATTTGGACCCAGAATGCAGATGAACACAAGGAGCAGGGAAACAAAACATCTTATTTTAAGGTAAAAATCAAAATCAGAATCAGAATGCCTTTTTTGTCTTTATACACAAGTACAATGAGATTGAGAGCCACTCTTTTTTCAGTGCAAACATGCTTAAAAAACACAACTAAAAATATATAACACAATAAAGATATAGCACTATGAAAGTAAAAAACAAAAGTTGTTTCACAATTATATACATTTGAATATTGCACATTATTTATATTAGTGAGGTAATTAAAAGGTAAGGTAATTAAGAGTATGAAATGTCTGTAGTATTGCACAATAGAAGTCCAGGGGTTTGGGAAGTTAGATGAATAAATCAGTGCAAGTGTGAGTTCAGTGTGGTAACGGCATTTGAAAATAAAATGTTCTTGAATCTGTTTGTTCTTGTTCTGAAGCACCTGTAGCTCTTCCCTGAAGGTATCAAGTCAAACAGTTCAAAACCCGGGTGAGAACTGTCCTTGATAATGCTTTTTGCCATAGCAGCAAAAATTAAAGCACTTAAACTCATGGAGTAGAAGGAATACTGACTGAGTAATGACATGAGCTGGTGACACGTGGAAACACACAAATGAAAATTAGACACGAGATTCCCAAAGAAAACAACAAAAAACATGGATCCTGACAATTTTATTTGATTTGCCTAACTGCAAATCAAAAATTAGTCTAAAACCAGTTTAGTGTGATTAGCAACCAAACTTTAATCTGCCTTTAAAATATTAATGGTTCATGTCTGATATTTGATATTGACTACACCAACAAAAAACAAATTTTTTCTACTTTTACTAGTATTTATTGGGAAACCTTTATTTTCTGAGTGAAAAGAAGTTGTTCTTTCTGGTCGTTCTCTTCACTCTGATGGTTTATTGGTGCTGACTGGCTCAGACACAAACCTGCTTGAAGCTGCAAAAATAACAATATTCCTGTTTGCTCAACATAACCCCAGGTTGTATGTGTGTGAATTATTTCTTATAAAAGTTTCTTGCAGAGAGATCTTGCACGGCCAGAGACAAGGTCGCACAAATCACAGATTAATGCTGAACGTAAATTACAGGTTGTTGAGAGTTTTGACAGATTTTGTCATAGAATTTAGTGAAACCATTTAAATGGGGATTTCCGTACTGTTGTTTAAGTGTCTTAATGTCTTGTCGAATATGGATGTTTTATTTGTCTGTGACTGTAAAACAAATTGCCCCTCGGGGATAATAAAGATTCTTGAAATTGAAGTTAAACTAAATGTTCCTGGCGTTTGCACATTTAGCACAGCAAAATGGTTAAGTTGTGGACAGATTTAGGGAAAGAAAAATGACGATTATTAAGACTGAATGGAAACAAGCAGCGGTGCACAAATTTTCGCTAACAACTAGTAGTGGAACTGTGTTCGTTTAGCGGATTAGCATTTTTGCTAACTTTCGAAACAGTTAGCAGAATTAACTTTTGCTAAATTAGGTTTCACCCAATTTATCAGCTAACACAATTCACAAGCTTGTTCCTGTTTGCTGTGAGCATGTCTCAAAGAGTCCGTTAGGCATGCTATTTGATTATTACGTGACAAAACGTGATTGGTTGATGTGGCAGCAGCTAGCTGAAGACATGCTTTTGGTTAACTACATGTACACGTGACAAGACGTGATTGGTCGACGCAGCTTCAACTGGAAGGAGAGGAAGTCGTGTGAAGCAGACTACGTGACAGTCGTCAGCGGTTAGTGGTTTAGCATTAGCTTCCGTGATTATATTTACCTTTTTAGCAGTTTAGCATTAGCAAAGCAAATTTTTTAGCGGAATATGGGTTAGCCAAGGTAACATTTTGTTTTACTGTGCCCACCACTGGAAACAACAAACCAAAGACATTTTTATCTACTCTCCTGACTTCCACACCCACCTCTGACTACAAATAGGACATAGTATTCCTTGGTTTAAATCATAAAGATGATATCAGATTGGAGTTATCAACAAGTCTAGCTATGTTTCCATGGACACAAGTAATTGGATGAAACGGCCATTCGGCATAAAAATGTGTCATGTAAATGCCCCATTCGGATTATTCTGAGTTGATTCAACTCGATCCAAAATAATTTGAAATCAGAATGAGACGGGTGGTTTATGCCGATTCATAATCCGAACGGTGTAAACACTTAATCTGATCATCTTATTCCGATTGTGGAAAACTGACCTGACTGCGCATGTACGACATATGTCTACCTCACATATTTCTGCCTGGATATATGATAATAATAAAATAATAGATGATAATAGATGATAATAATATTAGCATGTCGGGGTAGCAAAACTGGTCGGTGAGCTATACAACATTTCTACTAGAAACTTTGAAAGAGCTCAAAATGATCTGTATTACCTGTAGCTCAATCAGGGAGTGCAGTAACGTCTCCACCGTCATTAAAATCTGGTGCGGGTCCACTTTGGGTGCTCAGGTTTTTTTTATGTTCATCATGGAAGTAGAACAGAAGTAGAACTTCTGTGTGTGTGTTTTTTAAAGAAAGTTTACTGCTCTGTGCATGTCAGTACTTCTATTTTGATTAAAAGCCTGCATGTAAACACTCCCCATAATCAGATTGTGCCCATGTAAACGATACATTCATATTATTTAATCCGAGTACATTTCAATCAGATCAAAGAATTTTGCACATGTAAACATAGCTATTGACGAAATTGGTTCTCTGCATTTAACCCATTGCACCTTGGATGCACCCAGGTGGGCAGCTATTGAGCATCCGTCGAGCAATTGTGGATGGTATCTTGCTCAGAGGCACTACGATATGTAGGAAAGGCTGGGGATCGAGCCATGACTTTCTGGTCCTAGATCGGCTGTCATGCCTCTATCACATCTCAGCCCCCCAAATGAAACACTACCTTACTGCTGCACATGTTCAGGTAGGTACAACCTGGACTCTTAACTGGGTTTTCTTTGGTAAACAAAAAACAGATTATAAGAAAAAGACAGGATCAGAACCCGATCAACCAAAACTTAGATCTGAAGCAATAAAAATCCTGTTTCGGTTCAAGCAATGGGGGAGTGGTGGCGCAGAGGTTAGAGAGTTGCAGGTTCAAATCCCGATACGGTCAACATCAGAATGTGGGTGGTAAAGCTGAAACACCCACACCTGCCTCCACCCTCATTTGCCCCATTCTGGGCTCCTGAGCAAGGCCCTCAACCCCCACCATCTGCTTCCAAAAACAGGTCTCTCTTGGAAATGAGTTCTCGTGACTCAATGAGACTACCAGTATAAATAAATGGTAAATTAAAAATAAAAAGAAATGGACATATAGGGCCTTCTCACATGACAAGCCCCATCCCTTTGGAAGGCACTTACTTGATTTTGACTAACTCCCACTGCTTATCTGTTTTAGCTGACATTAGAAAATGAGGATGAATGAGTTGATTCCTCGTCTTTGTAGTCTAGTCACCTTGGAAGTGGATCTCTTCAGACCTGTACGGACAAGAGAACTGATTATAAAGACCCACTTTAAGTCTTATCAGCTCCCATTGTTGCTCCTCTTCCTCCTCATGTCAGTACGTCTTTACTCTCTCTTCCCATCCCTCGGTGTTATTTCTCACTTTCTGCTGTGCTCTACTTCCCTCCGTTTTGCTCCCATTGTCCCCCCCCCCCCCATTTCTTTCAGTCTGTTTGCCCTCCTCTAAGTCACCCTGTCATATCTCCTCATTGCTCTCATCTATCTATATATGCTTATTTTTGCCACGTCCTTCGTTCACCTCTCACTCTCGGCTTGCCTCTTTCATTCTCTTTCCCTCTGTTTTCCCATGTGCTTTTCTCCATCTTTCTCCTGCTCTACCTCCCTGACTCACTCGATCTTTCTCTTCTTGGCAAATCATTATTCTTTCTCTTTTGTCAGCAGTGATGCTGCTGCCCTTTTCTGCAGGCTGAAACCCCTCTCCCTCCTTTTCTCACCCCGCGCTCCTCTTTTCTTTCTCATTGCGCTGCTCCAGTGGCAGGGTGGGGCGGCCGTCTTGGCGCCTCACTGCTGCTGCAGACACTCTGCTGGGATGTGATGCTGATGCCTATGTTTGTGTGTGTGTGTGTGTGTGTGTGTGTGTCTGGGTGTGCATGGTGAGACAAGGGGATTCGGGATGGGGGTAATCTAGCTGTTGGAGGAGGGAGATGGTCTGAGCTTTGAGCTAACTATGTTTGACAGGCAGCAGAGGAAGGGTGGGGTGGCTGGGCGCTTGAGGTGGCTGGAATAGGACTTGATTAGAAAGAATGGGGGTCTCAAAATCCCCTGCAAACCCTCAACCTTCCCAAAACAAGCAGGCTACAGTAAAATCTAAAGGTTAAGCAGTTTGTTTGTGTTAATACTGCTGGCAGGGGTGCTTAAATCCCAAATACTACAATCCCACCCACCCACTGCCCCCCTTCGTCACCTACTTCTCCAATAAAGATTAAGAGTAATTGGTTCAATGGTAGAATTGAATCAGGATCACAACAACCAGTAGTCTATTAAAGTCTTCAAAACTGTGAAAAAGTGAAAAACACAGCCTTTTGCCACACCTCGCTCTCTGCTTCGCAAGTGGTTTGTCTCAGAGCAGATTTGTTATACATTAAATTTTTTTTCTTTGTTTTGTAAATGTGAGAAATATATGGTTTGGTGGATTTGCATCTTTTTGCTCAAAGGCTGTGGAAAGAGGCAACGAAAGAGAAAAAAGGGTTGGAAAAGAGGTGAAAATAGTGGGAGTGGTGGGCAGAAGGGCACCTACATCCACACAGACCCAGACACAGTCTCACCCAGAGGGGGGTGGGGAGTGGTGGTCTCGGAGACAGCTGGGCATAGATGGATGGTGTGGGGGAGGTTGCTCCGTATGTGTGCTGATGTGTGTGTTTGTGTGTTTTTCTGAAGGTGTCCTTTGAGCACTTTGTGACAAAGTGCGTGCACGTATTTTCTTCTGTTTCTAAATGGATTTAACATGTTTCAAGCGCATTTTCTTACATATATATGTCTGCTTTTAAACGCTGTTTGTACAAGATGTATGTGTACATGCTCCCATCTGTGTACTTTATGAGGATGTGTGTGTACTTTTCCGTGTACAGTAATGGGGGGGGGGGGGGGGGGGAAGCATCCTTGCAGTTCGTGTGAGTGGATGCCTCTGTATGGGTGTAATGGACTGTATCATACTTTGCCGTATCAAACCATACACTGTTGGCTGACTTTCCCATCAAATGTGTGCAGCATCCGCAGCACCATGACACACGAGTGTGTCTGTCATGCACAACTCCCTACAGCTATAAAGGAAAAGCACACGCCAGCACACACACATGCCCGCAGCACGTGCAGATAAAAACAATCCCATAAATCATACAGGTGCACACACTGTGCCCCACAAAACTTGTGCACAAATAGATAAATTCCTCCTGGCAAAACAAATACAACCGCACTTGAGCACAAACACATACTTGCATGCAAACAAATCCGCATGAACTCTGACAGTAAGCTTCTTGAGGCTAACACACACACACGCGCACACACACACACACACACACAAACACACAGTCACGTAAACTGACACACAGTCGGATAATTACCTCTCTGCAAAGCAACATTCTTACACAAAAACACCTTTGATTAAAATAAAATAGTATGAGAATCCCATGAACACACCAACACTCATCCCAAACCTATGAGCAAAGTGACACGCACGCACACACGCACACACACGTATGACAATAAATAAAGTTCATTAGCCTAAGTTAATTAGCAGCAACACTGCAAAGCCACCCTGGGAGGACAAGAAAAGGAGGGAGAGTAGGAATTAAGGGATGGGAGGAAATAAACGGGTTGATTTGAAGCAGAGGAGGAGGATCGACAGAAGGACGAAGAGGTGAGGGAGGACAGAAAGAAGGCAAGGAGGAGACCAGGGCAGATGGAGAAATGGAGGAGAGACGATGGTGGGAGACAGATGGAGGTAGAAGGAGTGGGGGTGGAGGGGGGTTGTATGTAAATGGCCAAGGTGGTTGGAAATATTCCCTGTTTTTAATATTTAAGAAGAAATAAAGGTATAAGGAAGTTGTTTCAGTTAAAGGAATAGTTTGAACGTTTTAATCCTTTTTTTGTGTAGAGTGATATGCTAGTATATATGTATGTATATATGTATGTATATATGTATGTATATATGTATGTATATATGTATGCATGTCTCTGTATGCAAGAATATATATATGT
>NC_056506.1:45162184-45162297 GCF_014905685.2 Nematolebias whitei | reverse complement strand
TATGTATATATGTATGCATGTCTCTGTATGCAAGAATATATATATGTTTGTATATATGTATGTATATATGTATATATGTATGCATGTCTCTGTATGCAAGAATATATATATGT
>NC_056506.1:45146260-45159184 GCF_014905685.2 Nematolebias whitei | reverse complement strand
ATATATATATATATATATATATATACATATACATACATAGGTTAATCATGAATGTAGTAATCCCTACCACCATGTGCAGATTGTATTTTTACAAAATTGTGTATTCTGCTTCTTTTTGATTATTTATTTTTTTTTTCTGTATAATTAAAACATGTTACTGGATGACTCGAAACCCGCACCCCCGGGATAAATAAAGGTTATTTATCTGTTGCAAGTTGGTGAACCTTGATTAACTTGTTCTTCTTGTGTGTGTGTGTGTGTGTGTGTGTGTGTGTGTGTGTGTGTGTTGGGGAGGACACACACACACACATACACATACACATACACAATCAGCTGATATATTGATATAAATGTTAAAACAGCTCCTATTTTAAAGAAAGTCTTGTTTTTTCTTTTTTCTTTTTATTCAGCTGGAACTTTTGGCACAGTTGCCCCAGTTATGAAGTGCCAAGTCTGATAAGTGAGTCTTTAATTTGCTCCCTGTACTATCTCAAAGGAAAGGACCGTTGACCTTCCTGCACTGAGACAATATGAGGAACTGTGGTTAAATTGGGTGTTTTCAAAGGAATGGCTTCAAGAGTCATCTTTCTTTTAGTGTACTCCGACGATCGTTGTGCAGGTAAAAACTGCTTTAAAAGTTCCTTTCATACAGAACGCTGCTCTAAAGAGAAACAAACGAGACGCCTTCACACAAGGCTTTTACAAAGAAAAGTATTTTATTTGTCACTCTTAATAGAATAAATAATACAGCACTATTGCTTTACATTTAAAGTAAGTTTTATGACATTATACTGTATCATACTGGTAAGTTATTTGAGTTGTATGGGGCTGTGGTAGCTTGGTGGTGAGTGCCACGGTCCTGCAATCCTGAGGTTGCAGGTTCAATCCCAGGTTGCGTCAGGAAGGGCATCCTGCATAAAACAATTAGCAATTCTTTCATGCACGTTCACTCACTGTGCTGACCCCTGAAGAAGGCAGCAGCTGAAAGAAACTTAATTACTAATTGCCAGTTAAATTAAGATAAATGTCCATTTATTACACAAGCTGCTGATCACGTTTCATTTGAATAAATTACTGTTTTTTTTCTCACAACTTCATCTTTTGAAATTCAAGAGGGATGTGTCTCAACTGGTGAGTTAGGATAGTGACTGAAGTTTGGTGAAGATGTGAAGACTTTCAGCTTTGTACAAAATGTACACAATTATTTTAACTAACCTGCAACTAGGGTGGCAAGAAATGTTCTTTTTTTTACATGGCAGCTGCCGCTGGTTGGAGACTTTGCTTAAGCTTTCTCAAAACAAGGATTTTACAGTTTTTCTTTCACTTTCAGTTAAAGATTTCTCCTCTCTTATAACTGATTTGAAAAAGTTACAGTTTAAAGAAAAAAATAAAATAAATTCATCCAAAATGTTATTCTGTTTGTCAGCACTTGTCTCTAAATATCAAACTAAATTAATTAAAAATAAAATAAAAACACGTGGCCCAAATCATTTCACAAATATTCTCCGTGAACACAACACAAGTTAACACAAACATATTCATGTTTTATGAGGATTTAATGTGATAAAACACATGTCTTACAAATATAATTTTGTTATAACCAAATTAACAAATTATTCACTATTAATTATTTTGTTATAACCTTTATAAGTGTAACACATTTTGGTACTCAAGATATTACATAGTATTCTTCTAAATTAATATACCACATTATTTTACATTATTAGTGTTTAGCATATATCTTAGATCCTTGTATAGTTTCTTTTTATACTTTATAGTTTTGCTATTTTTGTACCCGCCTCGAATGTTATCAGCATTAAATGGTCGTTATTAGTTGTTATCATTTGCAGATGTTGCATTCAGACTGTCCCTCCTGTACCTCCTAGTATGTTTAAAGGTGCGTTCTTATCGCTGATAATAAGGTCAGGGGGTTAGGTTAAGGCTCAAGGGTCAGGGGGTTAAATTTAGGGTCAGCGCTCTGGGTCAGGTGTAAGGTTAGGTTTAGGAAAAGGGTTAAATAAAGCTAAAAAAAACTTCCGGTTTTAGATGCGGGCAGTGGTGTAGTCTACATTTCTGTAGTGGTTATACTGTGCATCAGAAACCAAAGTACACCAGTTAGTACGATGTAATCGTCAATTTATTTTGATTTTTAAGCATATTGAACATTTCCACATTTCTCTGGTGCTTATATTTGAATAAATGAACAACAAACTTTGCACAACAGTTGGCTTTGTATTAAAAAACATGTTACAGAATTTATAAAAAACAGTATCAAAGCAAAACATGTTCAATTATTAAATAGTAAGTACAGAATCATACAATAACTTGCCGGATAAGCGGATGTAATAAACAAGCGCTGCATACCGATAGATCGTTACGGAAGCGTTTAACTAACGTTTAACGTATCAGTGACACGTGCCTAATGATATGTTGTGTATCATTGGGCACTTTTAATTAGGTATACTGAAATTCATACGCTTTTCTAGTGGGTATACTCGTATGCCAGAGTGTCACGTAGACTGCACCACTGGATGCGGGCGAAGCTGCATATGAACAGTGATAAGAAAGTACCTTAAAACTTACTAGGAGGCAGGAGGGACAGTCTGAACGCAACCTATGGGGATGATAACAACTAATAACAGCCTATCCTGATGCATGCTCAATAATCCAGGTAGAAAATCTAAAAAAAAGTTAAATATGGTCCTCTGGACGGGTTCAAAAAACAAAACAAAAAAAATTGTAGAAAAGTTTCGCCTTTCATCCGAAAGACGTCTTTAGTCTTCTTCTTTTTGTTTTTTGAACCCGTCCAGAGGACCAGATTTAACTTTTTTAGATAAACTAATAACGTCCATTTAACGGGCTGATAACATTCAAAGCCACTGAATTTTTGGGGCGTAACTGGGACCTTGAGTACACAATTTCATTCCACCTCATGTATCACATGTGATGTGAACGATAATAAAGAAACTTGAACCTTAATACACGTTTCAAACGTTCAAAACTTTTAGAGCTTTTGTTTCTAAAATCAAGGTGCATAGCTCATATTCATTCATTCATCCAACCTTTATTTAGACAGACTTTAATCCCATTGAGCCTCGGGATTAACCTGTCTAAATAAATATAACTAGAATAATTTAAATGAAAAAAGGTAATATTTTATAAAGTGAATGGAAATGCAGTGGGCTCAGAGAGCGATGAGGTCATCGTTTCAGCTCTGTAAGTAATATATCATTACACTGATTGAGATTCTTCCATACAACTTTCTGAAATATATATATATTTTTTTCCTGTTAGTGTTTTTCTGCCTGTTTTTAATTACAGGTGAGCCCCCGAGCTCGTAACGCTTCTCACAACCTTCTCGCCGGCTCCCTCTCCCTCCCAGTTTCCCACCTCGTTTTGCCACCGAGCCTCCTCTGCATATCTGTATCCATCCATCTTCCTCTCTCTGCCCCCCCCCCCCCCCTCCCAACTTTGATTTGATATCCCAGTCAGCCTTTTACCTCTGCGTTCTCTCACCTTGTTACTGACTGGGGAGAGTGTAAATTGTGTTGCTTTAAATACCCGTGTCTTTCTCCGGCTTACAGCTTCGGCTGGAGATGAAGAAGTGGGATGTGAGGAGAGAAGAAAGAAGCCACAGTCTTTAACTGAACGTCTGCAGAGGATAGATAGTTCACGCCTTTCATTTTTTGCAGCTCGAGTATTTAGCCTGGCTTAACCATTTACACTCTGGCTGAACTTCCTTTCACTTCTTTAACTTGGCTGTTAAAGAGCTTTGCAGATAAGAAAAAGAACTTCTGTACTTGTACACAAGGCTTCCTCTGTCATATTCCAGTGGTGACCCACTCTAAGACTTGTGTAGCCCAGTTTGGATTGGTTTGGTGCACCGCTTCAAAACGTGCAAACCACTTTTTAATAACTTCTGCTCTCACGCAGTTACTGCAGCCCCGCCCATCTCATCATATAATATCTATACATCATTGTTTAAAGTTTGATAAATTGTCTTAAAGTGACAGTTCACCCTCAAAGTGCTCAAACTTAATTAATCCAAATTTATCTTTGATTACATTTTGACAGATGGAGCTCAGAAAACAGTTGCCATACTCATAAAAGACTCCATTTTTAAATGCATTATTAGACTTTAAGATTTAGGATGAGGTTATTTAATAATTATTTAAAGTTGTATGACAGTAAGATTACTTATCAGAATGCATTGTGACATAAAGTTTGACAAACTATAATTCAGAGTTTGATGTGTGGGCCCTGAGTGTGTCTTCAGTGGTTAAAACCAGAACATTTTGCTCAGAGAGGCTGCAGAATAACTCAAGGACCACAAATACTGTTTTTAGATTCTCATTTCTCTGACTTTTAACTTCTTAACACCGAGACAGCCTTTTAAAAGAGCACTGCCTAAAATCCTGCTTATTTGCAAAACTGTTGACATTTATTCAAAGTTTTTAGTTTCAAACTGACACAAAAAGAAATGTAAAACCTTTTCATTGGGATACGCTTTGTCTTTGCCTTTACAACAATTTACATTAAAAAACAAGTTTTTAAGTCAAATAAATACATTTAGTTTAAAACAAATGGCGCATCGTTTCAAATAGAGAATCCCATTCAAAATGAGCGCATACCGTGAGTAATATTTGACATTGTTATATTTTACTGGCGAGGTCACAGTAAATTAAAATAGAGGCTAACATTCCTTGAAGGAACACATATCGTCCTCCATCTTTCAAGTTCAACTTCAAGTCAACTTTGGAACAAAATTATGTGCACAGGGTCCAAGTTAAACTCCAAAACAGCAAAATTTCAAGTATAAAAAGAAACAGTAAAATAAGGATCTAAGGTAAACACTGAGATATACGCTAAGCAAACGCCAAACGGTACGCTAAAAGATCTAAAATATACGCTGAAAACTTATCATGTAAAATAATACAGTGTATCAACAGCAGCCCCAACATGAGTCTTTGGTAAGCAGATAGGTATGAATGAATACAGCAGCATGAGATAAACAGCAGCATGAGATCAGCAGCATGGATAATCAGCAGCACAGATAAGTCACATATCACCAATTATAGTGGCATTACAGTGATTTTTCTTTTTTTATTTAATTAAATTTTTTATTTAATAGAGTGGGTAAAAAAAACACAGTTATTCTGGTTAGGGATTCAGGAGTCTAACGGCTTCAGGGTAGAAGCTGTTCCTCAGTCTAGTGGTTCTACACTTAATGCTCCTTAACCTCCTTCCTGAGGGGAGCGGAGCAAAAAGCATGTGTGCTGGGTGAGCGGGGTCCTTCATGATGCAGGTGGTCCTCTTCCTGCATCTGGAGGTGTAGATGTCTGTGATGGTGGGGAGACTGACTCCAACATCTTCTGTGCAGCCTTCACCACTCTCTGCAAAGCTTTTCTTTCTGCAGCTGTGCAGCCTCCATGCCACACGTTGATGCTGGAGCACAGGATGCTCTCCACTGCACACCTGTAGCCATACCTGTTTCATGCCAAAGTTTTAAACTAAAACCACTTTTGTTGAGAACAATGCAGTTAGCCGTTTGTGCTAAAAGTTGAAGATAACATTTGCAATCTTGTGCAATTTTGAGTTATCGTGTGTGATATGAGTGTTCTCAGACTGTGCGGTGAAAGACTGTTAGATTCTACCAAACCAAATAGTAGCTCATAATCTATAAAACTCACTGAAGTATAGCCATTTGTTGTTGGCTAAGTTTAATTAACTGCGGTAGTTATACAGTTGTGGAAGTACAGTTAATTGTTACTGAAAATTTGTCCAGCTAACAGACAAACAGGTTAATTCAAACAGCTCGTATCAAAGGTTTAAGCAAAGATTTTGTGCAGTGTGTTGCACCTTAATTAGGTATTGTTGCTGATGTTTGGATACTGTCACACCAAATCTGAAGCTCAGTATCTACAAAACTGGTTGAGTTATGGCCATTTTGGTGTTTACCAAGGTCATCTGGCTGTGGCAACATCTTGATATGGGTTAAGTCAAAGTTAAGTTAATTAACTGGACATCTTTTTCATATAAACCTTCAAAAAAATCTTCTGTTAATTAAAAAAAAAATGCTGCATAGATAGATGTAGGTAGGCTATAGTTTGTGACATGAAAAATAAATTAACATTATTTTAAAACACAATGTAAATTTGTAAGATCTGGTGCAAGTCAAGAAATTATTTATTTGTTATTTATAAGAGGCTTTATAAATAATTCTATAAGAGCCTTTTTAAAGTTTAACAACTGGTTCAGATTTGTTTTTTTTTTTTGCATTTTCCCAACTTTCCACCCAATATATTTGGCATTACAAAGGATCTGTACAACACATGCAAACGCTTCACATCCAGTTCTTTAACTCTACAAAAGGCTGAATTAAGACATTAAAATATATATATTTTACATAAACTACATGGCTTCCAATATATTTTATGATCTGTAATGTGATTGTGACCAGTGAAAAGCAAGCTGTGATTTTTGCTTTATTTCAAATTTGATTAAATGAAAGTGCAAGTTAATCAAACTTGCACAGCGTTGACTTTCTGCACAGCTGAGTTGGCAAAAAAAAAAGCCAGACTGAAAGAACACTCTCAACAATTCTTCAAAGGTGTTCATTCAAAAATCCCTTCATAAAAGCCACTAACTGACCACTGATCATGTTTCAGAAGGTTCTCTGTGTGCTAGCGCTCAGTTGCAACTACAGACCCTGCAGAAGTTTGGGTAACTTCTGAGAGCTCCTTGTGGTTGGCTTGATGATGCCCTGGGACAGCCAATTTGCTCAAAGTGTTCCTGCCAAGTAGAGAAGCTCATGTGATCAGCCACAAGAATTAGCTCAAGATGCTATTAAAGGAGACGACTAATCCGCGGTGCACTTGACCGCAAATACAACCCTTAGCCTCCATGGTGCTTAGATAAACCTACCACAAGGTCAGAGCTGCATTCAGACTCCAACGAGGGCGAAGCAGAGACTTCCTGACACGCAGGGCCGGTGGAGTCAGAGCGTCTTTTGATGCTGGCAGGCAGCAGCCGTACCTTAAGAGCAGTTATCGCTTTCAATCCTCACAGCCCAGAGGCAAAGCTTTAGGTTTTTTTTTTTTTTCTTTCCTTTTCTAATAATTGATGTGTTCTGATGCTGAGCTCGTCTTCCATCTTTAAAAGATGTCCGTAGTTCCTGCGGGCTGCTCTCAGCTCATGTTCTGCAAATGTGCGTTTTTGATGCTACATGCAGTTCGTCTTCTCACCTCTTCTTCTGCATCCTCCCTTCATGCGCCCGCTTTCATGTCTTGACGGGAGTTCTGCTGAAGCAAATTTAAGCAGATGTTTTTCCTTTAGAGAAATAAAAAAAAATTCAATTCAAGCACCGGTGCCTGGATGTGATAACACCCCACGCTGTATATAGACCTGTCTCCTTCTTGACAATTTGGTTCCAATTAAACTATTTATACACGCTGTATTTTAGGGGTGAGAGGACCGCTTGAGGCAAATCCTCTTCTGAGATGCTCCCTCAGTTGGCTTGACCTTTTTTTTTTTTTTTTTAAGTTATGCTGTATTTTTATTTTGCTTTTGAGATGAGGTTGAACGAGCACCGGCGCGTTGTGAAGTGAGCAGCGCACTCAAGGCCTCAATAACTGAACATGGCAAAAAGCACAGCGGCGCTCGTGTTCGTCATTACTCACCGTAACGAGGGACTGCGTATTTTACGAACAGCTCTTGCTCTGATTCACAGAATCATTTACCGCCTTCCCTGAATGCGATGTAGAATTAGCCTGCGCTATCACCCCTTATCAAGGGAGCACTGTTAAATACCATAATTTCAGCCAATTTGAATACACACCCAGTCGGTTCACTCATCAGTGGTTTTCTAGTTTCAGTCACTGCCTTCAGAGTCCTTGCTTTATGACGGGTCATTTGTATTCCCTTTTTTTTTTCCCATTTCCATAATGCTCATCCCGTCTGAGCTTGTTCTGCAGTCAATACATATGCATGATGCTAAAAATCAACAACGTTAAAGGCCTTGTAACGCATACCATCCGCTGCCTTTCACTCCAGAGTTTTCACTCATATCTGCCACAACTACACGTGTTAATGCTGAGAATGACTCTTGGCTAATACCATATAAGCTTCACTTGATTACTGTATTTTTTGGACTATAAGGCGCACCCGATTATAAGGCGCATTAAGCGAAACAAAACAGATAAGTCAAACTTTATTCAGCTCATTCACAATAATCACATAAAATGAGTTCGAGGTCAGTAAGCACAACCAGAATTAATACATAAGGTGCACCGGATTATAAGGCTCACTGTTGATTTTTGAGAAAATTGAAGAATTTTAAGTGCGCCTTATATGCCGAAAAATACGGTATCTGTAATTTTGAGTAAATTATGGTAATTTCCATGTTGACGAAGGTAGATCAGCTGTAGCAGCCGTCATAAATTGATTGACTGTCTTAATGTCAATCAGCTGTAGACGTACAAACATTTCATCAAATTTCATCCAGCGGTTTGAGATGATTTGCCTATATAGTGCTGACTTTAAAGTTAATACCAAAGTTTTAGCAAAGATGGAGCACATTGGATTGCGCTCTGTGTTGACGTGGATTCTCAGCTACTGTTCATTATGTTTCAGTACAATATATGTGAAACTGGCTTTCCTGATCAATGTGTACCGTATTTTTCAGACTATAAGGTGCACCGGATTATAAGGCGCATTAAGCATTAAAAAAAAACATTTTGACAGATTTTTCAGCACCGTGTACCACATAAAATCGGTTCAAGGGCACAACCAGAATTAATACATAAGGCACACTGGATTATAAAGCTCAATGTTGATTTTTGAGAAAATTAAAGGATTTTAAGTGCAACTTTTAGTCTGAAAAATACGGTACTGCTCGCAGTAGGTGATGGGGATGATTTTCAACTATAACTTCACCACATTTTTATTCAAAATCTATAAAATCGGATGAGTTGCGGCCTGTTTTGTATTTCCAGAGGTCAGTTGGTGATTCGGTTCTTTTAACTCTAAAATGTAAATAGTTGTAGATGTACATCAATCATTGTTTTCTGAAAGTTTTATTAAAATCCATCCGGCGGTTCATGACACATTTTGCTAACACGAAAAATTGACTAACTAAATTTTGAAAACAGTTTTCACTCCATCCGTTAGTGCTTTATTATTTGCTGTGAATATTATTATTATTATTTACTGACGCTCCAAATTTGCGCTTTATATCTGTAAAACTGACAAAGTTAGAGGCGTGTGCATCAAGTGATTACTTTCTGGGAGGCTAATTAAAATTCATCCAGTGATTCATGAGATATTTTGCTAACGATACAAACAAACACTGACACACATTCAATCATTTTTTGGCAGCAAGCGATAAATACAAGAGGAAATGGTTACAAAACTCTTAGAGGCATGAGTTAGCGCTCTTGTTGCTTTGACCTATGGAGAGCCACAGTCTGCCGTGGTCTCTTCATCTTTGCCGGTCCCTCAGGTTGTGCAGTCCCTGGATGCCAGGGATGCTTCTGACTCATTGCTCTTACATTGGCCTCACAGACATACAACCAGATAACCATTTGTCAGCTTTTTTTGTGCCTCTGACAAGATGTCGGTGTGTGTGTGCACATGGCGTCTGTGCTCTCAGAAAGACAGATAGAGATGTATAGATAATCTGACAAGCAGAGAAAGAAATGGGCGGGGGGAGATGGAGAGAATGCAAGGGTGGGAGACGGGTAATGTAGTTTTGTGTGGTTTTATCTGATTTCTCTGCTGTTGTTTGTGATACTGTTTGTGCTTGTGCTTTCATATGTGCGCAGTGCTTCTCTAGCATCTTTTAACATCTATCTTTTTTCTCCGCCACCGTTTCCTAGACGACGACCCATTGCAGCCGGTGACCTCAGATGAAACGGTGTCTGTTGGGGACACAGTGACACTGACCTGCCGGGTGGCGGAGAGCGACAACTCCTCCCTGCAGTGGTCCAACACTGCACAACAGACTCTGTACTTTGGAGAGAAGAGAGGTGAGAAGCAGAAACAGGAATGGCTGCTATCGGTTTCTTGCAAAAAGGTTTCAGGGAGTGTAGATTTATTTTGATAAATGTGTTTTGATGGATGCATTAATGTTTCCTAAACTACACTCACATGCATTTGTTGAAGGATGGGCGAGGCTGGATTCAATTAATTTCAGTAACTTTTTTTTATATTTTGCCATTTCACAACAAAAGTTATCGCAAGGCGTCAAGAAAGAACAAGTCCAACACATTAATTCAATTCTGAAACCTAAACCCAATTACTGTCAATTCATTCTAAATTATAATACTGACATACATCACCTTGTAAAATACCATTCTCAATTTTAACTCAATGGTATGTTAGAAAACTACAAAGTTAACCAAAGTGCCAATGCCTGCTGTCGCTGAGGGATTTCGAATACAGAATGTTTGTAGTTTTTTGAGATGTTTGTCTGTACAAGCAAGCAAACAGGTGAGGATGGATAACTTCAGTAGCCATTTACACCTGTGTGTATGTTATAATGCCAAAACATTCAGGGTATGCAACATTTTGTAACTTTTGTTTTGTAAACCTAGCTCCATCTTTTATTACAGATCTTATTGTTCCATATTTTCCTAACACAGCACTTCACTCTCAGACTGCAGGTTTACTTGTGGTTCCTAGAGTTTCCAAAAGCAGAATGGGAGGAAGATCTTCCAGTTGTCAGGCTCCTCTCTTGTGGAACCAACGTCCAGTTTCTGTCCGTGAGGCTGACACATTGTCCAGTTTTAAGACTTTCCTTTTTGATAAATCCTATAGTTAGGGTTGGCTTGTTATGCTGTTATAGGCTTAAACTACTGGAGGAAAAACTGACTTAATTTCTTAAAATGAATTGCTAAAATTGAATAGTTTTCATTTGACACTATTTCTATCTTAACATGTGATTCTTGACCTGCCATTGTGTATCTATTCCTACCAAACCCAGCTGGTCGAAGCAGATGGCCGCTTGTCCTGAGTCTGGTTCTGCTAAAGGTTTCTTCCTCATGAGGGAGTTTTTCCTTTCCACTGTCGCCTTCATGCTTGCTCAAGATGAGAGTTCTGTGATGGAGTTAAACTCAAAGCTGCTCCTCAGATAAATAATGTTAAATTATTATTTTTATATATGAATGTTTCTGTTCAGTGCCCTGAGACGACTTCTGTTGTGACTTGGTGCTGTATAAATAAACTGAATTGAATTTTGTAAGTAGCTGTTTCCACGTTGGCCTGTTGTTTTGTTTATGAATTAAATTTAGGTTTTATTCCACTCAAACCCTTTCTTTTAGTCTGCATTCCTGGGTTCTACCTTTGAAACTGTGACAATACAGCTAATTAAAGTTTAGAGTCCATCCAGTTCAGGATGGTTCCCACAGCAACTGAGCCCAGAAACCGCTCAAAAATTAATATAACTCAGCCATTTTTGTGAATATTGAGCTAAACTTTGGTAGTCAACAGCCATTACAAACACATACTCTGAGTGCAAACAGATTGCTTGAGATCTCGTAAATTGCATGGGATTATGCAAAACATTATTTAAAAGATTTGACCCAAATAGTTGCGAATGTGACAGCAAAGTGTCTCAGCTGGTAGAGCTGTTGCTTCAGTGAGAATGTCGCCAGATTAAATCTTGGCCAAGGACTTTTCTGGGTGGAGTTTGTATAAGGGTCTTGCTCAAGGGTCTAGAGTGGGGCAAATGAGGGTGGAGGCAGATTTGAGTGCTTCATCTTCTCCACCCACACTTTGAAATTATGGACAGCAGGAGATTTGAACCAGCGACCCTACCGATCACAGGTTCACTTCTCTAATGCCACCACCAGGAAAGGAATCAAGGAACAAAATTTAAGATAAAAACTGTATAGTTGTCGTCATCTCTTTGATCCTGGAAACCTTCCTTCCTTTCACCCAACAGCCTTGGACGGTTGTGGATAAACGGAAGCAGGGGGTGAAGACACAAGCGAAGAAAAGGAGTTGACACAAATAAAGATGTAAAATCTGAACCATTTCTGAGAAAGAAAAACAGAACTTCAGGGTACCAGAAGCAGGAGATGGACATCTTTCAATCATCGTCTCTGGTTTTTCTCCATGAATGACCAACAGAAGCTGTAAGGAAGGGTGGAGGGTGACAAGTGGCTCTCTGTCTCCCCACCCACCCCTCTCATTTCCTCTCATTTCATCTGCCCCTGTGCTTCTATATAACCTCTGACACAGACAGTGTCCCGAGCAGAGGAGGATAGGAAACAGCAGGTGTCCATCTGGTACCAAGACACAGATTTTTCAGTTTGTCTTGTTTTGGGAGCAAACACTCTATTTTTAATAAAGAAAGGTTTTGATTGGAAGGATCCATGTTGAACCAATCAGCGACCATCCTGAGGATTACCTCACTGCTCCTGCTGCTCATGTGTGGCTCAGGTAAGGCCTGCTGATGAACCCCAAAACTAGGCGAGGCTGTCTGTGTTGTAACTAAATGTTTTGCTGCATGTCGGGTTTCTAAACGACTAACGGTTGAACAAATGCTGGTCCGTGTGAGAAAGAAAAAACTATTACAAAACAGCAAATTTCATCTCTGCAAGTTGTAATAAAAAACAATTATTGTCACACAAAACAAGAAAAAGATTGTTTTAAACATGTCTCGGTGTTTTCTCCTTATAGAAACCAGGAGAAAAAGCTGAAAACGGATGAATGAAGTCGTTAATGATTTATGAGCGTTTTAAATTGAAATGAGACGTTTCAGTGTTTTTTTATTTGAAAATAGTTTTCTACATAAACATTACAGACAAACAAGTATAAGTGCAATGTGTTGTCATCATTGTATGTTCCCATGAAAATGGTTCTCTGCATTTAACCCATCATGTATGTATGTATGTTTTATTTATTCATTTCATTTCATCCAAA
>NC_056506.1:45117907-45145860 GCF_014905685.2 Nematolebias whitei | reverse complement strand
ACTCTGCAACCCAATTTTAGAATTTTAGACAGTGACCTTTCTTTCACTTTGATTCAGCCACAGACTAAAAATGGAAGTTGGTGCCCCACTTATTTTTCAAGTTATCATGCTCACAACATCCACGGATGGACAGACTGACAGAGGGCATTTGTAATCCCCCCACATAAAAACTAACAATAAGATGCAAACAATAAAGTCAACATACAATCAAATTTCACAATAAATACAACAACACAGAATAGAAACTATAACAAAGAAACATCTCAGTTCCAAAGACCCAACGGGCCTCCATCAAACTCAAATTAAAATCTGTTGTTGAACGTGAATTTTAAAGAGTGTATAGATTCTGCAGTGTGAGTATCAAGTGGCCATCGTTGAGCCTACTACTGCAAAGGCCCAAGTTCTTCTGCGCCAAGAGCATATGGCTGGATTACCTCAGTGCTGTTCTGGGGTTGTACAAGTTCTGTTAACTAAAGTAATTCATTAACTGCAGGTGATGAAGGGACAATTTCAAGGCTGAAATGTAGAGAGTTGCAGTTATACAATGCAGAGGTGATGAAAGCATAGATATGTTTTGATGTATTTTGGAGGAACGTAAGAAATACTAATTAGTAAAAGTTATCTATCCAAGGAAGCCAGCAGATTCCATCCAACCTTCACTTTGTCACAATATTTTAATCTGAGCAGCACAGAGGCAACGGTGAAAAAAAAAACAAAAAAAACCCACTCCCTTTCAACAGGAAGAAACCTCCATAAGAACCAAGCTCATGAGGGGCGGCCATCTGCCTCGACTGGCTGAGGTTAGAGAGGACAGGGAAGGGACACACAAACACTGAATGTCTGCTCCAGGTATAGTTTCTGTGAGAAGGACACAAAAACAAACACGAACACACAAATAATTAAATACAAACATGGAGAGGAGAGCAGAGCGAGTAAGACAGCAGCATGTCAGTTTATCCTCCAGCAGTCTAAGCCTTTAGCAGCACAGCTAAGGAATAGCTTAGGAAGCCCAAGCTGACCCTAACTATAGGATTTATCAAAAAGGGAAGTCTTAAGCCTAATCTTAAAAGTAGACGAGGTGTCAGCCTTGTAGACAGAAACTACAAGTTGATTCCACAAGAGAGGAGCCTGATAACTGAAAGCTCTGCCTCCCATTTTACATCTAGAAACTCTAGGAACCACACATAAACCTGACTGAAGTGCTCTGCTAGAATATGAGACAATAAGCTCTTTAATATAAGATGGAGATTGGTTGTTTAAAGTTTTGTATGTTAGAAGTAAGATTTTAAACTCTATTCTGAATTTCACAGGGTGACCATGGAAAGAAGTTAAAATGTGATAAATATGGTCTCTCTTTCTAACTCATCAGAACTCTGGCAGCTGAATTTTACATCAGCCGAAGACATTTTTAGAGAGTTTTTCATTCAGATATGTTATCAGCAGTGATGGGCGGTGAGGTCTGTGACAGGTGAGGCAGACTCGTCTGGAATCGGATGCTCACATATCTGAACCCAAAATAGAAGCTTATATTTCAATTTAGCCTTTTTGTTTTCTTTTAGAAAGGCATCTAATTATGCTTTAACCAACTCCACACTCCTCTCTTTTTAAATAAATAAAAAACATGCATTATTTTACCTTTATTTTAAGATGAATGAGTTTGGGAAAATGAAGATAAGTTTACAAAAATCCTTTAGTTTAGATATATAATCTTCCACCCCCTCACCTCTGTGTAAAAAAAGAACGCACAGCAACGTTTCATTGTTCCTATGGGGCAGCACTGCCCCCTATAGGTGCTGCAAGGTACTTTCTGCCTCACCCTGTGTATTTTCAGCGTGCATTTATGACCAACTAGAAAGCAGAAATATGCCACACACATTCATTCGATATATTAGACAGGCTGTAGAACATCAGCATGTGTAGCACGTGTGTAATCAAACATCTATATTGGCGATATAAAGAGAGACAGCAATGGGCATGCACCAACCACCTACTTCATATATTGTACAAAGTATATAAAGTTGCATTCGGGCCCAAACAATCTGACCCAACCCGGCCCCAGCCCGTAGTCATCATTTCCGAACCACACCGTACCCGATGAATTAACAGTAATTACAGGTCCGAACCCAAAAACCCCCCCAGACATTTTTAATTATGCTTTTATTGCTTATATAGATAATAACAGTCAGTGGATGCACGCGGCTAAAGGGGCAGAAGATCGTAGCTGAGGGAATGTTGGACATTTCATGGCCATCAAATCACATTAAATCCCTGCTTCTGCTTGCATCCTGCATTATTCAGACTTGGACCCTGCTTGGACATGTTGGATATTTTGTGATCTCATCTGTTTGGGTCGTTAGCTGTGCGCGTCCGCTGAGCGCAGCGGCTGAATGAACGTCCATTTGGGCTGATGGATCACTGGTAGTAGCCCATCTGAAGCTTAACTGAACTTTTTCCCTCTTTCAAGGCCGGTCAGCGCGCGGTTCAGTGGCCACATGTGTCGTGGAAGTATGGCAAGCCATGTTGCCATATAATTGTATCGTCAGCTGCGCGCATCCGCTGATGCAATCAAAAGCCCGACACCGACCCGGCCTGCACATTATTATGGCCCGGCTCTAATCTGGGTCGGGCGGGGTCGGGCTCCGTGTTAGAAATGACAGCTCTACTTGTGTATGACACAGCGCCACCAGAGGTGAACCAGATCACTAAACTGCCTGCATGCATGCGTTTGAACAGGCAATGCAGTCAATTCCATGATTTTGACCATTGAAGTGTTGAAATATTTCAGAAAACAGTTTTATAGAACAGTCAAGTGGTCAAATGTATTTTCTCTCATCACTGTTAGTATTTTACTTGTCATGATGACACTGCCTCCCCTGACTGCACGTCACTGGTTATCAGGATAAACCATCTGTAGGTTGTGTGAAAAAACATTTATGTTTTCATTTATCTATACCGTAGTGCTCCTTTGACCTTGTTTAAAAAGTCTCACATGAAATTTAGAATAGTACAGTTTCTATGATACAATTAGCATTCAGCTAAGTATTAGCCATGTGCCAAATCCCACTTTGCTGCTGTTGATTCGTGAAACATGAGTGTAAAAACGTTTTTTCCACACAGATGGCAAAGAGGTTATTCTGTTGAGGGGTCAACATTACAACAGATTTGTGCCTCCTCTTGTGTTTCAAGCAAATGGCTACCTTTACTTTGGCTGCACTGATCACATAACGTAACATGCCAGATGGGTTGTTACTACAGAGAGCCATCTGTGAAGTTGATGCTCACAAGTAGCATTTTCAAAATAATACTTGACAGCTGATTGGACAAACAATCTGTCCTTCCCTCAGTCTACTACTGGCTGGCTTTGGACAGTCGGTTCAATGGGTTGGATCCAATTCAGCTCTATGAAACCACTCGGAAAAGAAAGAAAAGCCTTCAGCGTAATAGCTTTGTGTTTAATATTCTAAAGTTTGTAATCTTTTGGACTCAACTCAATTTAAGATGGCCCCAACAGAACTTATAAAACACAAAAATCATTCCCAACACAGCAACATATTGCACAACATTTTTACTTAAAACCTTTAAACTGTTGGAGTCGACCCTGTTTGTTTGTTTGTTAGCAAAATAAGCCACTGAATAGATTTTAATGAACTTTTCAAAGATTAATTATTGTTTGTATATCTACTACTGATAGTTTAGTTTAAGATGACTGCCACAACTTATCATTTGCAGTCTAAATAAAAATGTCTATGTTAGGTTAACACAAGGTCAGTGCAATGAAATGTTCAGGATGAGAAGAATCGATTCGACTCGATAAAAACAAGGAACAAACAAAACACTAAAGCATGCAATAAGAGTACAAAATAAAATACCAAAAAGTGAAAAATAAATACAATATTTACAAGGTCCTAAAGAAATATAGTCAACAACATGGTAGAATATAACAGTGCAAGGTAGTAATACAGTATAAGCTTAAATTCACAGGATACTGGATATATTGCACATAACATAAACTACACAGGTTGTGTGACAGGTTATTGCACAGGTAGTGAGTGACATTGAAATTAATTGAATTATGATGGTAAGGTAGTGACATACATGACACAGCCACACAGTGCAACAGCAATAAACACATTAGGTATCACAGATGTGGCTTGGTGCAAAGTTATTGCCAGTTGTTCAGTGTTATTATAAAGAGTTCAGTAATCTGACATCTTGTGGGTAATAACTGTCTTTGAGTCTTTTTGTACACAATGACAGACTCCTGTATCATTTGCATGAAAGTAGTGGACAGAAAAGTCCTTGTGCTGGGTGGGTGTGGTCCTTAATGATGCTGCATGCTTTACGCAGACATCAGTTGTGATAGATGTCTTGGATGGTGTGGAGACTGCTACCAGTGATGTGGTGTGTGTTGTTTGCACCACCCTCTGTAGTGCTTTATGGCTCTGACTGGTGCAGTTCCCATATCACCCAGTGATGCAGCCTGTCGGCAGGTGCACCTATAGAAATTAGTAATACATCTGAGTGAATTTGAAAGATATTGCACTAAAGTTTGGCATTCTAGTAGCTGACTGTTATACACATAATCTAATCAATAACAGATTATAAAGTCCTGTCTTATCTTATTGTGAAAGAGATTGGATGTGACTGCACTAAATGTTATTTTCAAGGTAAAATTGAATTTGATTAGAAAGCTTACTAAACATGTGTAGATATTGTAAAATATTATTTTGCGTTTTTCCAAGATGCTTCTTGAAACATCTGAAAGAGAAACAGTAAAAAGTCCTTGTGCTTTGAGTACACGTAAAATGCTTTTACATATCTTTTAAAATTTGCACTGCTTTCTGCATAAAGTCAAAAATAATAATAATAATTCCAATAATCAAAAGGCACATAAAAAAGCATCACATTTGCATTCTTGTTTCAACTGAACGTGATTTTCTTGTGGTAGATTTGCAATCAAGATGTTTGCTGCTTCTCTGTTGTTGAACAAGGCCCCAATAATCACTTTAAACATAATGGGTCAAAAGCTTCCCTGAAGTGAAAATGCTCAGAACAAAACCATCGAAGGAGTGAGACAGCATTCAGCATGTTTTTGGACTATTACAGCAAGCCAGAAGTGCTCAATTTATGCAACAAATGAAAGCCCAGGACAAACAAACCTCTGAGCCTGATGAATTGAAGTGCATCAATGTGCCCAATTAAAGGAGCCGCTCTTAAAGATGAACTGTCGCAGCTTTATGATGAGCCAGTTTGTGCAAAGTGAGTGCTTACAGAGTAAGGAGTTCAGCTTTTAATTTAGATAGTTTATATTTAAAACTGCTATTCAAATGTGATTCTTTTCTTTTGACATGAAACATCGGCATAGATAAAATTAAGATGATAAAAATCTTCTGTTTGGGTCATCTTAAAGTCGAAGGAAGAGACAGTGGATAGCAATGGGGCTGCCGTTGAAAAGAATAGAAAGTAATGCAGTGTATGGCTTTGCTTCCTGCTTCGTTTTATGGCAGGCCCCAATTATCGTACTTGCCGCCATACACGTCGCATAAAATGGAAAAAAACCATAAGTTGCTTCACCGTATAAGTTGCATCTATTATGCGTCACTGCTGACGAATCATACTTGTTACGTGTCACTGCTGACCACCCGGACACGTGGGCCGGTGTGCCAAAAATGGATTGGCTGACAAATGGTGGCCGCGGAAGCGTGCACGGGAGGACTTTAACAAGATTAACACTTAAAAATAATTATTTGTTTGCTCGACATTATAGTAAAGGTGTGTCTCGGTTGTACTTTTTCTTAATAAATGTACTTTAATGGTCAAATCAGCTGCATTTCATCTGGGCGACGAGACGAAATGCAGCTGATTTGATGTTTGCTTACAAAGCGAGACAAAGGTGTCTGCTATGGCAAGGCAAGTGTCTCATTAATAGCCACTTTTACCTACTAATGAGACACTTGGCTTGCCCTCTAGTGGCTTAAAATGGTAGTGTTGAATATTTTCCATATCAGAATGAATGAAATTGTCAGATCTCAGCCAAAAATTGGATTAGAAATATGGGGTGTAAAAACGTATATAAGTCGCAGGACGTGCAAATTTATGTAAAAAGGTGCAACTTATATGGCGAAAAATACGGTAGGTTTAAATAAAATTTTGATAGGCTCAAACTTTTGTAGCCTGTTCGTTTTTTGCGATTCAGCATCACACAGACTTGATGAATTCAAATAAAAAGAAGAGATGATCGTACAGATGGACGGAAGAAAGTGATCAGCTTGTTGGAAAATTTCACACAGTCCAAACGAGCGAGATAAAAAGACCTTCTCCCCAAATGCACCAATTCAACAGCTAACAGCAGAAGTGACGTAATGGATCGACAGAATTCAAGAGTGGCGAGGACGGAGCTGACTGCAGACTGGCGAGTTTCCACAGCAGAGTGCCAACGCTGTTGTGAAGCAACAAATCTGAAAAGCACGGAGAAGCGCTAGAGAGCGATGGAGGTGGGGTGCTCTCCAATTTGAGAGAGCAGCAAGTTGTTACTCCAGCAGGAACTTCAGCTGCAGCCGAGAGAAATAGAAAGTGAAGTTCTTTTCGCCGTGATTTAACGCTGAAAGTCTGACCTCTACTTGGAAGAGGATTGAGACTAGAGCTGGAGATGGTTGTGGGAAACAAACTACGGGGATGAAAGAGTAAGAGGCAGAAGATGCTCCCTGTAGCAGTCTACAAACATCCGCAGCGTATTATGTACTTAATAAAAGAGATTTAAGATGGAAGGAGGAAGAGGTGAAACAGTTCAGACCTGAACTATTGAGCCAGTTCTTCTCTTTAAAGAGCAAAGAAAAAGATGAACACGTTGCATTATTGACTTTTTAAAGGAGGAGATTAATGGAGCAAAAGTAAAAATGAATTGAATTTCTAAAAATTCTGGAGTAATTTTGAGGTTTTTTTTTGCAGCTACTGCTGAAAGTAGCATGACTTTGTAATATCACCCAAGTAAATACTCCCACAATGTGATGTATTAGCTGTAAAGGAAGTGTAAAAAGAACCGAAACCAAAATAAATACTAAAGCTGCTGCCAGTGGCTCAGTATGGTCGTCGTGGTAACCACACACTTGTCTCACTCCCTGACTGCAGATACCCAGACTGAAAATAAACCTTGGACAACCAGCTGCAATGCAAATATCAGTCAGAACAACTAGGAGAAGAATAAAATAATTACTTTGTGTCTTATAATACAAAAGTAAAAATAAAAACCCAAAATAAGAGGTTCAGAAATGTTAGCACGTTATTCTTGTTTTTGTGCACAAACGAGAACCCAACGGTCAATTTTAAAAAGAATACAGCTAACTTATAATTTATTTTCTTTTGATACAAGCCAGCCTGAGACTATAATGTGTTTGGGAAAGTTGGTCAACAGCAGGGAAGCTATTTGAATGAATGTGCAGCCTGTGAATTTATTAGATGTCTCTGAATTTTTTGGGTTCATCAGCAGGACTCATCACCCCATCAACAAAGAAAAATGTACTGCTCCGTGAGGGTAATGTTGTAGAAGGGTCCAATTAATCAGATGTTGCCTGACGTCGTAAAGTGTAAAACTGAACGGGATCTTTGCCTGTAAAGTCCTAAAGCTGGTTTATTCATTACTGTCCTCGACAAACAAAGAAAAAATACCTAAAACAATGTACCGGTAAATACAGTAGATTAATCTTTGATTGCTTTTATTTCTAAACTGTGTTTTTAGTCATGAACCTTTCTAATAACTACCGTGTTTTTCACCCTATAAATCACAGTTTTTTTGCATCATTTGCACGCCCTGCGACTTATATGCCGAAGCTACGTATTTATGGATTTTTTCCCATATTTATAAACTAGTTTTTGACAGAGATATGACCGTTTTCATTCATTCTGACTGAAAATATTGAACACTACCATTTTCAGCCGCTAGATAGCACTTGAGTATTATGGCATGCCATTGTGTCATGTAATAGGTAAAAGTGGCTATTAATGACACAGTCTGCTTGCCATACCCTGCCACCTCCGTCCAGCTCACTTGGAGCAACCGTCATATCAACTTCATTTTGCTGCGCCGCCACGATGGAATGCAGCAGATTTGACCATTGAAGTGCATTCATTAAGTAAAAGTTAGACTGAGACACACCTTTACTATAAAGTCGAGCAAACGAATAATTGTTTTTAGGTGGTTATCTTGTTAGATTTCAAAGAAATGCACAGCGAGTCTTCTCGCACACAGGCTTACTTCTGCGTATCGGCTTTTGAAAATTCCACTGATTTGACCGTCAAAGTGCATTTATTAAGGAAAAGTTAAACTGAGACACCTTTGCCATCATTTTGAGCAAACAAATAATTGTTTTTAAGCGATAATCTTGTTAAATTCTTGTTAAAGTCCTCCCGTGCACGCTCCCGCGGCCGCCATTTGGCAGCCAAGTGATTTTTGACACAACACCGGCCCACGTTTCTGCATAATAGATGCAACTTGTTCGGTGAATTAACGTATTTGTGGATTTTTCCACTTTATTAGACGTATTGTGACTTATATGGTGGTGCGACATGTATGGCGGGAAATACGGTAACATTACTACTGTCTAAAATATGCAACTTTTTTGGTGTGTATTTTAACAATTTTATTCTTTGCTTCAACTTGATAACATTCAGTGTAATTCAGCGCTTTGCTTGAACTTCTTCCTCACCTCTCGAAGGTCAAATCTGACATTTCAGCGTCCTGGTGTTTATTCCTGGGCAGGTAGAAATCTGTCAAACTTTTTATTATTTAGTTTAAAAACCGAGAACAGAATAAGTCAGGATGTGGGCTCAACAAACGAGAAGGCTTCAGAGGTGACTGACTGCTTTATATTGTTGGGTAAAAGTTTTTATCCTAGTCGTCACAGAATAATTTCACTTTTGCAATGTCGGTCCGAGAGGCATTTAAAGATCCAACATTCCTCAAGAGCCAAATGCCTGAAACCTTTTTACAACAGAGTTTTTAACGACAATCATCTTATGTTGGGAAACGACAGAGTCGTGTTCTGGTCAAACCTTGAAAATAATTTATCTCCAGCAAAACTGGAAGTTCTCACACAATCTGTTATCGTTAATGACTTTCAGCTACTACCACAATAAATTTTAGCTTAAAATGTGTCCAGTTGCCCACGTTAGTTATTGTTGTGCTTGTCAAGGTGGATTAGCTGAGGCAGCCATCTTGAATTGGTTTGACAACAGCTGTAGACGTACATCCATTTCTGAGACTTTCATTAAAATCTAGTGATTTGTGAGATATTTTACTAACAGATACTTTAATTTGGAAATTAGAAAAGCTGTTTTTTGGGTCTTATCAATATAAAACTCTGAGACTCACGCTTGGTGGTAAACGCTAATATTTGAAGATGGGGAAAGCAAAATAAATCTGAAACTCACAGGAAGTCTTAACATGATGGAGTAAAAAAAGAGAAACCGTGAACTCCTCTTTTTGCTCCACTTTAGGAATGATGTATGGAGACGGAGCGGCGAGTCATTGCAGTCGGCGCGAGTCCCAGAGCTCAGACATTTTGTCTCAAAGCTAAGACAGCGGGACAACGGGGTGAGAATAAGACGAATATAGCGGAGCAGAAAAAATGAAAAGCAGAGATAAGAGAGCTGATTGAAGAGGGGTCGAAGAAGACAGAGAAGGAGAGAAATCAGAACTTCTCACCATCGTGTTTTCAGCACAGCCCAGCATGCATCAGGCTTTGGAGCGTTGTGTGTGTGTGTGTGTGTGTGTGTGTGTGTGTGTAGTGGGAGACAGAAGAAGAAAATGATGAGGGACACTTCCCCACAGTGATTCTCACTACACCACAGAACCTGAAAGGCTGAGGAGAGAAAAAGAATAATCACAAACTGAAGGATGATTATTTTACTTCCCACAATAATCTGAGCTTCATTTTACCAAGTAGTTGGATTAAAATAATAATGAAAAAAAAAATCACTACAGGAACATATACTTGGTCTGGAAAGTACTATGTCATTAAATTGAGCTCAACAGAAGAGCAGGATGAAAATGAGATATTAAAAAGAAGAGGTAAAACGGGAAGAAATAGGGAAAGAGACCTTGGATTTACTTGCCAATAAAAGTACTTTTATCCTCAAATATTGTGAAATGTGATGAAAGATCTTAGCCAGAGCTGTGATATATGAAATGTTGATCTTGCTCCGTAATCACAGGGTCCCATCAATTGGATCTAATTCTCCGTGGCAGGTCAAAAACCTGACTTTTATCAGGCAAACAAAGCCTTTGATATGAGCTAAATTTAACCCAGCTTTGTACAGATGAGACGGAGCTCAGGGAGGCAAGGGGAACAGCATGAGGCCACATTTAAGAAGTCTTTTTTTAAAGCTATGAGAGACTGATTAGAAAGACAAAATGAGATTAAAAAATATAGTTGAGAGAGAAAAACCAGAGGAAAGCAGTCTGGTTCCAGTGGAGCAGAGCTAATGAGAGTTCTGCAACTATAACTGCTGAGATAAAGATGAAGCAAAACAGGAAATTAATTGTTTAGGGACATCAAGCCCAGCTGAGTTTATTAAAGCGAATGCAATGACCAAAAAAAGAAAGCTTTTTAAACTTAATCCTGCTTCGTATTAGTCCGAGTGTGAACGTTTAGCACAGAAAAGTGTCACTCCTTGACAGAAATGAACGATCTGATAACTTGTGGCTCCTACAGAATGCCTTAATACGTTTAAGGCCCTAATTCTAGATAATTTATTTTAAGACCCTTTTAAGGACCTGCAGATACCCTGGAGGGAAGGAGCGTGATTGGATGGATGGGTAGATGAGATGAGAAAAAAAAAAAAAGAGACCTGCTAATAGAGGAGATTAGACAGCTGGGAAAGCATGAAAACAGATGGGGTTCTACATTATTGATGAACTACGAGGACACAAACAGAGACGCAGACACAGTGAAACAAAGAGGTGGACATGATGGAACGAAAGACAAGCTGAGAAACTAAAAGTGGCTGGTGAGCGTCAGTTGGTGCTCACGGTCCAAAAAAAACCCAACACAACCCTAAAATAAACCAGCGGTCCATCGATTTCCCCTGCCGCTGACGGATTTCAACAGAAAACGTTTCTAGTTTTTGAGATGAGTGTTTTTGGGACAGGATATTTATTCATGACCCAGCACAGGAGGAGCCAGGGGGTGGTCAATGGTGGCTTTGGTCATCATAGATTAAACTTCGGCCACCCCAAGGGCCACCCCTCTTCATTTGAAGAAACTATAATTTACATATATATATATATATATATATATATATATATATATATATATATATATATGGGCAGCTGTGGCTGAGTGGTTAGAGCAGTTGTCCTCCAATGGGTTGGGGGTTCGATTCCACCAGGAGTCACATGAACAAATGTCATCTAATCCCCTGATTAGTCTCTATAGAATAATTTGTTCAATTAGCTTTGTAGAGATGTAGTAGAGTGCTGTATGAATGTGTGTGTGGAGTGGTGGCCATCTTGGATTTTGACGTGGCAACTCAATTATCACACCACACACCATAATCAAAATTTCAATCAGAAGTCGGGATGTTGCCTATTTTTCAAGTTATTCAGCTCACAAGCTTAACATGTATATGGTGGCAGCCATCTTGGAGTTTTACATGGCAACCCAGTTTTTGAAAGGAACCTTTGTATGCCTTGCTGCAACTACACACCATAACTGAGACTACCTCACTGTTAATTTTTCAAGTTGTGCTCACAACATGCCTGGATGAACAAACGGACAGAGGAGATTTCCAAATCCCCCCCTCTTCACAATGAGGGACAAAAAACAAACTTTGAAACAATTTAGTCTTCTGAGTGTAAGAAAATTATCCCCATTCATCTTAAAGCCGTGCGTTTTAAAAATAACTCACTAAACTGCCATCATGTTGTCCTACTTTACATAATGACAATCTCCTGAAGTGCAGACACTCCGGTGAGTTTGTTAGAAGAGTAAACACAACTTTCCAGGGTCTATTAACATTTCTGCTGTAAAGCTGATGACTGATGAAAAGGCAACTTCTTATACTGTCTCATGGGGTGTCAGAACTTATATAGAAACGTAGGAAGTAAAAAACAAAATAAATAAATGGAAATATTCCATATTTTATCTGTGTCAGTGTTTACTTTCTGAGTATCATTAAAACCATTTATGCATATAACAATGTCCGTCTAGTGGAGGGCAGCAGATTTAAAGGGGGGGCCAGCTACCCCTTTGTCCCCCCTTTTGTGCCGCCCCTGTATATATTATAATCCAACTAATCCTAGATCAAAAGCTTTTAGAAGCAAAGATAATCATAATTTCAGACGAACCTAAATAGAATATACAAAATTATTTGCTCTGAAGTTGCATCACACTTCCAATTGTTTTTCCCTAAAAAACTGATCAATATTTCATCTCTTTTTAATATATATTTTGACCAGAAGATGCATTCATTTCATAAACGTTAAAGAGCTCAGGTACAGAAAATTTAACCAGCGCATATTTCCTGCATGCAGACAATAAACCTCATCTCACAAAGTATTTTTCGGGGTCTGCAAACACATTTTCTTACCAGAAATGTTATTATTTTTCTTTATTTGCTCCCACTCCACCTATAATTTTATTTATTTGTCGTGCGGTTTCCTTCCTTTCCATAAAAGCATATCAGCAGACATCAGACAGGCTATCATCTGCTTTGGTGCAATTTAACAAGGTAATGGCTCTCTGGTGATTCACAAAGCAGACAGGAAGGATCTTTTCCACCGGGAGGAAGGAGTAGCAGACTTCAGCTGCAGCAATGACTGTAACTAACCGTAGCGTCGTACTTTTTATCACAAGCACGACTATTTTCAAGGTTTATAACGTACCGTCTTACCTTAGATGAACTAAAGACTAGCTGAAATTGATGATGAAATGTCAGCAAAGCCGTTTAGAGAAAAAGACAAATTGACTGGTTGTGACAGTGCAAGGCGCCATTTCAAATGCAGGGCATGAAAAGTTTTTTTGACATTCCCTGAAAAGCCATTGATCTACATCACATCCGTCAACGTTTTCCCATCTTGTGGAAAAAGGCTCTCTGGAGACAGCATTAACAACAGCCGAAACAGAGCCGAAAGACTGCAGAAGGGAGACTTTTTCAATCTTTGCACTTGAGAGATGGCTTTTCAGCAGTCTCCGTTTGAATTATGGAGGCTTTCACATTTTTTATTTTTTTTTTACACGTGTCTTTAAAATAATCATGTGGAAGATGAGAGTGAGGAAAATCAGAACGAAGGCATGCTGAGAATTCAAAGGGGAAAAAAAAAAAGAAATTACATTTTTGAGGTTAATGAAGAACGAGTTTGAAAACGTTCACTGAGGAATTTGAAATTATCGTTTTGCCTTTTGCTCAAAGAAATGAGAAGAAAACGTGCGGACATATACGTAGGCTCGGTTTTAGTCTAATTGCTACCTTCTCTTTTCTTGGAAGAAGAAGTGGAGTGGGGTGCGGCGGTGGTTCTCATCGTCTATTCAAAGATTTGACATTTTGACACTTGTGACCTTTCCCGAGTTGTGCTGAAACACTGAATCATAAAACTATATAAAAAAGGTTCCAACACAGTTGTGACTGTTCGGTTTTCTTACACTTTAGTTCTTATTTTCACTATATATACTATTTTTCTTCTTCCTTTCATCACCAAACTGAAACAATTAACAAGCATACCCCGATACTTAATTAAGAAATACAATTTTCTGTACAAATTCAGTGTGAATGCTACGTATAAATACTTTTGCTGACGAAGCTCAAATTGAGTTGTTAAACCTAAAAATAGCAAACAGCTAGCTAAAAGCTAACTGTAGCATAATGATAACCAGAGGCTGGACTAACAGAAAGGTCACTAAATCATAAAACAACTAAACATTAACTTCAACAAGCTAAAAGAAGTAAAGTTTAGCTTAAATTTAAAGTAGCTTAAAGTGCAAGTAAAAGCTGAAATTAACAAAAGACTAGTAATAACTATCAAGCTAAAAGCTAGAAGTAAAAAATTTGAACTGAAAACTAAAAGCAGAATATAGTAAAATATCAGTTAAAAGCTAATAGAAGCAGAAAGCTAGATGAAAGTCAAAAACAGCAAAACAAGAGCTAAAAGTAGGAAAAGGCTAATGCTTATTATAGCAAAAAACTCGATAAAAGTGACAAAAGATTAGTCTAAAATAGCAAAACACTAGCTAAAAGCGGCAAAAGGTTATAATCTAAAGTAGCAACACACTATTGCTGAAACTGGCTTTAGTCTAAAATAGCAAAATACTAGCTAAAACTGGCAAAAGTTTTATCTAAAGTAGCAAAATACTAGCTAAAGTAGCAAAATATTAGTCTAAAGTAGCAAAATACTAGCTAAAACTGGCAAAAGTTTTATCTAAAGTAGCAAAATACTAGCTAAAACTGACAAAAGTTTTATCTAAAGTAGCAAAATACTAGCTAAAAGTAGCAAAATATTAGTCTAAAGTAGCAAAATACTAGCTAAAACTGGCAAAAATTTTATCTAAAGTAGCAAAATACTAGCTAAAACTGACAAAAGTTTTATCTAAAGTAGCAAAATACTAGCTAAAAGTGGCAAAATATTAGTCTAAAGTAGCAAAATACTAGCTAAAACTGGCAAAAGTTTTATCTAAAGTAGCAAAATACTAGCTAAAGCTGACAAAAGTTTTGTCTAATGTAGCAAAATACAAGCTAAAAGTGGCAAAATATTAGTCTAAAGTAGCAAAATACTAGCTAAAAGTGGCAAACAGATAATTAGAAGTTAAAACAATCAAAAGGTTGGCAAAAAGACAAATGTAACATAAGGCTGCTAGAAGCTAAAAGTAGCAACATGAGAAAGACAAATATAATTTAAATAGTTTTGGAAGGAATTGAAGGATTTCAAAATCTGAGGAGAATAATTGGTAAATAAAGTTAAACATTTTGAAATGTTTAAAAGTTTCAAAAACCAAAAGTCACTCATTTCATAAATGAACCAAATGTTTTGATGTATGAATGATTACATTCAAAGTATGAAGAAGTAGCTAGATTACAAAAACATAGAAAAAAATGTTTAAAAAATAATAACAATAACAACAATAATAATAATAATAATGATAATAGTAGAAAAAACTTTTCTGGTGAAAATCTCTTTTAATCTTTTTATACTACTTGTTTATATTTTGAACATTATCTCTGACTAAATAAAAACAATTAAAATCTTGGCGTTCTGACTTTGAAAAAACTTTTTTTTAATCAGTTTTATTCAGGACGAACCTCAAAAAAGAGCTTTTTCACATTCCTTGCATGATTTGATAGAATCAAGTCTTCCATCAACTAAATATCTAAGCATAAACAGATCTAGGTGATATTCAGCGATATGTTTAGCTGTTTTGCGTTGCTGGGAGCTGTTTGTGTTGCCAGATCTTGTGGGAATGTGCTTCTGACACACATGCAGCAGGCCTCAAACAGATTTGAATTTTCTTCTGATTCAGTGGTTTGTAAAATATTAAATTGGTGTCAGAATGTTGTGAAGATTTGTAGTTTGTAAAAAGGATCTGAATAGTTCACAGAGAAACTATAGATGAAGAGAAAATTAACTGAATCTCCACTAACACGTAATCGACTCAGGAGCTAAAGAGCCGTTTCAGCCGATGAACCATGTGACACACAGGAAGTGACTCGTGAACTTGTTCCTTTGTGCTGCTGTAGATCTTCAGCAATCTTGGCAAGGTGAATCCAAAGCGTCTGGACTTTTAATTTTTTATCATTATTATTATTATTTATGCTTTGCGTCTCATCCATAGATCTTTTTCAGTTCAAAAAGCCTAAGAGCTTTTTGTATGCGAAGTAAAAAGTCTTCAATAAAAAAATATATCCATGTATTTTCTGTTGATTCGCTTTGTTTGGGCTGATTGTACTGTCCAGTACGAGTTTTATTTTAATCAGAGTTTTAAGCTAAAATTGTCTGACATTGTTAAATGTCTGAGTTATGGTCATTTTGATTATGAATAAACATAAAATCAAATATGTTGTGAAAGGCTGTCAGCTAGCACAATCAAAGTTGAGCTTCGTTAAGAAAAATCAACCTAACTGGAGATTTTTTTTGTGTTTTCTAAAGCTATTTTGCTGTGGATCCATCTTAAATTGTCTTTAATAATCCATTTTTAAACATAAACATCTGCATATAAAAACTAGTGGGTATCCTTTTAACTTTTGACCACTTTAAACTTTTAAAACACACACTGTGTAGTCCACCAAAAAGATAAAAACTGCTCCGCTCCCATTACACAAAGTTCTGTGTGAGCACTACTAGCGTTGTAGCACTTGAAATTAATTGCAGTCTAATTGTGTTCAAATGTAGGGAGTCCTGAAAAATAACTATCTAATATCCGATTTTATTTTTAATATACGTCTGTTTTACTTCATCATTGCAAGAAAAAGGAGTCACCAGACAAGCAGCTTGCTTTATTAGTGGATTTGCATATTCATAAATATGATGATTTAGGCAAAGGGCTTTAATAAATGAAGGAATTGCCTTTAAAAAAATAGACTTTAATCAATGCCAGGAGGTAAAAATATATAAAAAAGAGGAATGATTCTGGAAGTAACCATCTATTAGGGTTACGTCTTTTCTCTAAAGAACGTTGAGGCCTGTGTCAGCTGGCTTCTGAGTGATTCATCACAGACCAGAAGACTGATGCTTCTACAGAGGGATGACTTATTTTAGTAAATGTGAAAGAAAAAGCTGACTTAGCTCAATCCAAAGAACTACAGCTCCTTTAAAGATATTCAATTAGAGGTCGTAACGAATGACTTTGATACTCTTTTAAAAGTTTTTTGCTTTTTTCCCCCTCTCCTTTGAACAAAAACTCTTTGTTGCTATTTTAGGCAAACTGTCTTCTCGCTTTAGCTTCAGAGATTCATGAGAGACCGAAGAGTTTTATCATTGTTCTAATTTAAGTGATGATAATGTTGGAAATGAACGTCTTCAACCAAAATGTCACAAACAAAAAAAGTCTGTTATGAACTTGACTAGAAGAGAAGTGTAATTTTTTTTTTTTAAAGATTCAATTGTTTGACTTAACATTGTTGGATTTACACCTGGATTATTGAGCATGAACTTTGGTGATTTTAACCACTTTGGCATGGTCTGCCTTGGGGGAGTTGATGGGGGAGAGGGCGGGCCCCGGAGGACATCTTATCACCAGCAAACTGTTGCTTTCCACTCTGGGAGTGAGCTGTTTGTGGGATTCAGTTTGGTTTGGTGGGACTGAAGAAGTCCTTTGGATGAAACGTCTCAGCAACAAAAGAAACCGTCCAGATGACCTGACTGAACATTGTTGGATTAATACCTGGATTAATGAGCATGAGCTTTGTTTGTTATGGCAACCAAACTTTTTAATAATCTAGTGGTGTCCCAATGCTGAGTCTGCTATCTGTATACCAGCTTGAAGTACTCGTACTTGTACTCATAAAAACACCCCGATACTTAAGACAATACCACTTTGATGCTTGGCGACATCATTTCCTCTTCCACTTTGCAAGTAACCAAAGATAAAAAATAAAAATGTCCATAATTTGAATATTTTAGGATAAACACATGGGATGATACGACAGCAGAATGTTTGCTGTGTTCTTAATAAATAATAATAAAAAAATATGCTTCTGAGTTATTGTGTAATGTTTAATAAACTACTCAGTAGCTGTACTCAGTATCAGCAAGTACCCAAACTGAAGTACGTGTACTGTCTAAAAACAACTAGTATCGAGACACCCTTGGTTTTATCCATGTCTACGTGCATAAGTCTTTCTGCTATGAAAATACCTCTTGAACCACTGAAGAGATTTGATCAAAATGTTCAGTGAGTAATCACTGGATGTACATGTACAACTGATTACTTTTGTGAGATGCCCTAATTTAAAATGGCTACCACACCTAATCAGTATATACTGTATTAACCAACACAAATGTTAGATTAACAAACTGTGAGCTAAATCTTGGTGTGGTAGTAGCTGATCATCGTTACTAACACAGGCTCCGAGCGCTACACACTGCTCGACATCTTGTGCATTAGTTGTTAGTCAACAGCATCCCTCTGTTAGCAAAATATCTCATAAACCACTGGACATATTTCTGCGAAACTCAAAAAAAATAATAATTAAAAACACATCTGCTTCTACCAAATTCAACGTGCTCACCTGCCGTAGATTATTAAATTCAGCCAACATAAAAATACCCGGACCTTGGTCAGTTTTACAGATACTGAGTTAAACTGGATGTGGTCGTTGCTGAGCGTCATCCTCAACATCTACTCCAAATGATAACACGTCTCAAGATACATTTTTTTTATATCGCTTGACGTCGAGCAGAACATTCTTTACAAAGTTTGAGTGCACAGTGGTGAAGTTGGTAGAGCTGCTGTTTCTCCTTGAGAAGGTTGCTGGATCGAATCCTGGCCGGGGGCCTTTTGCATGTTCTCTCTGTGCATGTGTGAGTTTTCTTCGGGCACTCCGGTTTCCTCCCACTGACCAAAAACATGCACGTTAGGATGATTGGTAACTCTAAATTATAGGTGTAGGTGAGAGAATGAATGTTTGTCTCGTTTGTCTCTATGTGTCCCTGTGATGGACTGGAGACATGTCCACGGTGTCCCCCGTCCCTCCCAAAGTGACTGCTGGATACGGGCACCAGTGACCCCTGCGACCTGGATAGATAGATGGATAGATGCCTAAAACATTTGAAATTGCATTATATTCTTAAACATATGTTGTGGCATTTATAACAAATGAAATAATTTAAAAATCTGTTGATTTTCAGCAGCTTGTCTTGATTTTTATTTTTAATAAACCTCCCGCTTCTTAGATAACACAGGGACCAAAATGCCATTTGTTTGAAAACCTAGAAGAGTGACATTCTTACCTTCTATTCAGGGAAGGAATTAATGAATTGTGCCTTATATAATGAGACTGTATAATCAAAAAAGTCCATGCTCAATAATCCAGGTATACAATCCAACAATTTTCAGTCAGGTCATCTGGTCAGCTTTTTTTTTTTTTTTTTTTTTCTGAAACATTTCACCTTCCATCCAGAAGGCTTCATCAGTCCAGGAAACACACAACACAAAACTAATTCTTCCCCCAAACAGCTTACTCCAAAGTGGAACAAACCAGTTATGTTGGTGCTAAGATGGTCTCTTTGGCACGCCCCCTCCTCAGTTGCCGGCCCTCTTCCTCGTCGACAGTCATGTCAAACTGGTTCAAAACCAAAAAAGTCCATGCTCAATAATCCAGGTGTACAGTACAAAGACTTTATAATGTAGCCTGATTAGATTTTATATCATTGATTTTATGAAATGTTCATTTTATATGATTTTCCTTTGTTGTCTGTTCCTATTCTGTGTTCTTTTTTAGAAACAGGTCTCTCTTGTAAATGAGTCCTCGAGGCTCATAGGGACTAACCTGTCTAAATAAAGATTGAATGAATAAATATTCATTGTTTTACTTGTTTTGCATTAACCTTTGCAAAGTAGCTTCTTTCTGATGATCCGACACACGTGACAAAGTTTGAGAGTAAAACTCCTTTTGATTAGTACAGCTACATTTAGCATATTTAATCATAAATAACTGCAGCAACAAGAAAATAATATTTATTTTACATCTACTAAATGGATGTCTGAAGGCAATTAGATCTTTATAATCTTTTATAAAATAAAAGTGATTAGAAGAGTCGAGCACACCTCTTTAGGTATCAAAGTGAGTCAGATCAAACCACCCCGGGACTCAAAGGGACATCAAGATCTCACTTTACTCTGCATGAATCTGATCTTTGGACTCATAAAACGAGCAGGGACCTAATATAACATGAGGACATCCAAACGCAGCAGGATGATGGTGACATTAATAATGTATGAGTCCTCTTACAAAAAGGTGAGGAAATATTAGAAAAAATGCACTTCAGCTAAACGTTTTTATTAAATCGATTTTACATTCTCATTTACAGTAATCCAGCATTTCCGAACCACCACTGGTCAGATTTTTTTTTTTTTTTTTGCTCCATATGGCTGATAAATGATTTTTTTTAAAGCTGTAAATACAACATTACTGAATTTCACTGACGTCTTGCTTGAAGCTGACACACAGCCGGGAACATTTCTCTCCCAAGTGTTCAGTGTAACCCTACGTTGCAAGCCTACGGGCAAAGTTTGGTTCATCTTGCTTTGTTTGCATTTTTCCATTGATTTTGCATACATTTGTATTTTCATCTCTGAAAGATAATCTGTTTTTTATGTTCCTGCATGGAAGCTGGGCAAGAGGAGCAAGTGAAGTAGAAAATAAAGGAGAACGAGGATAAAACAGACAGAGGTGTGTGTTTGTAATAATTTGACGCACTGATCCAGGATCAATTTACACCCTCAGATCGGTGAAGAAAGGACAGTCAAGGGAAGCCTGCGGTCACTGAACCCAGATCAGCTGTCAGAATCGAGGGATAATTAAGGAGCTGGAGAGAATACTTCGACACAGATGGGAGGGTGGAGGAGACATGCGTGGGTGCGAGGGAGTGAGGCGGTCTCTTTTGGTGAGGTTGTCGGCTAAATGCCTGAAATGTAAAACAAACAGAGAGAGAGAGTTGCTCTGTAAGAGGAATGACAGGAAAAAAGGATCAAAAGAGACTGAAAGGAGGTTAAAACGTAGAACTTAAACCAGGAGTGTCAAACTCAGTTATGTGGAGGACAAAATAAATAATTGAGGGGCAATCTCCATCGCTATTTATTGAAAAAGCACAAATCGGCGTTCAGTTTACACCTTTCTATATAAGCAGTTTTTGTTTTCATTTATTATTTTAGTTTTACATTTGATAACAATCCATCAAATTGTCTAAAAGATTTACTACAGCTACTAATATTTTATTTTGGAATACAACAATACAGTAGACCCTCGTTTATCGTGGGTGTTAGAGACCACGCCCCCCTAACCATAAGTGGAAAAACCGTGTAGTAGGAATACAATTGTCCAAGTTCAAGTAAACTTTGTCATTACCATCTCATGTGGTACATGAGATAGAACAAAATGATGTACACAAGTACTAGTAGTAGTTTATTTTAGTATTTACTGTAGTAGTAAGTAGTAGTTTATTGTAGTATTTATATAGAGGTATATATTGGCGTTTTAAACCCTTCCCACACTCTTGGAACGTTCCTAACAATTTTCTAAACTCTAAACGCTCTAAAAGAGCACAGCTTGTCATGATCTCCGCTCTCTGCCACCTGCAGCTCTCTGCCACGCCCACTTCCTCACTTCTCTGCTGCAACCACACCCGTGCTCATCACTCCCAATCTCCCTCCTTCTGTATAAATAAACAATTTAAATTTAAATACTGTACTGTAAAAGTTTAAATAAACAATTCATGTCACATGAGCAACTTTATTTTAAATAATTAAGCGCGACTGGAACTGAGCCGTGCAGCACGGTGGCGCAACTGGTAGAGCTGCTGCCTCTCAGCGAACAGGTCCCTGGTTCAAACCCCAGTCCAGGGGCCTTCTGGGTGGAGTTTGCATGTTCTCTCCGTGCATGCGTGGGTTTTCTCCGGGTACTCCGGTTTCCTCCCACAGACCAAAAACATGCATGTTAGGCTGATTGGTAACTCTAAATTGTCCATAGGTGTGAGTGAGAGAGTGAATGGTTGTTTGTCTCGTTTGTCTCTATGTGTCCCTGTGATGGACTTGCGACCCGTCCAGGGTGTACCCCGCCCCTCGCACAGTGATTGCTGGACATGGGCACCAGCGACCCCCGTGACCCAAAATGGAATAAACGGGTAAAGATAATGGATGGATGGATGGAACTGAGCCTTTAGTCAAACGGCCAGACCACCGGGAAATATCCTGATGCTCCGAATGGACAGTTCACCCTCAACCTGCTGCAGCAGGTGCTAAATCATTTAAAATAATTTATTTTAAATAAACAAGCCATGCCCCTTGTGCGGCTCGTCCATCAATCAGCTAATTGAGCGTCATGTCCAATCTTACTTTGAAAAACCGCAAAACAGCGAGGCCGCAAAAGTCGAACCGCGAATTTGCGAGGGACTGCTGAAATACAGAAAACATTAAATTTGCATTAAAGCAGACTCTGCTGCTCTGATGCACATGAGCTCAAGTCAGACATGTAACATTTGTTCCTTGGAAAGTTCATAATTTGTCTAATTTTGATATTTTTTGTCGCTTTTCCATGTCAAAATCAAAAAGTTCTTTTTGTGCAAAATCAAGAAGCGACAGAATCGATCTGTTGCATATCAGCAGGCCAGTTTAATGATGTTTAAAATGTTATCTGGCAGGCCAGATCAAGTTAATGGAAGGGCCAAATTGTGCCCATGAGCCTTAACTTTGTGCTTTAAATTGAGAGAAGGATGCAGAAGGGAGAGGTGCAGTGCAGCTTTATGTTAAACTAAAAAAGGAGATGGAATGAGGTGAGCTGTGAGGGGAAATAGCAAAAATATTAAAAATAGTGGTTTGTAACTGATGTACTTTGCTGCAGAAGCCCAGGTTTTTCTGCCTGGTGTGCCAATAAAACAAATTTGAATTTAAGAGAGTTCTTGGCAGAGTGGAAACTTGTCTGGGAAGCCATAAGCAGGCAGGAGGCAGATGAAAAGGAAATGTGGACTCAGTATGTGTTGGGACAGAATCCCCCCCACGCCCCGAATGTTTGAAGTTGAAAGAGCATGAGAATGATTGAGGGAGGAGGAAGAGTAGCCGGTGGAGGGAGAAGAGGCAAAAATAGCTCGTGTGACTAGATCAACAGTTTGGAGAGAACTGGATCTGGAGTGTGAGATGCTGAGAAGAGCAGCAAGATGCTGCACGAGAGGGAAGAGACTGTAAGCTCATAAACAGATCACGGAGTTGATATGCAAATGTTCCCTCGTCTCAGCTAGAGATTACCTGGAACAAGTTCCTGATACAAGTAGGTTCTGTTCATTCTGCGTGTACCTACTGAGGGAAAAGCTTCTGGATGGTTACAAATAATTACAACTAATTTACATCTAAAATATGACTGGTTGCCTTTAGTCATTCTGTACGCTGCTACTAAAATAGGAGGCAAAGCATACAGTCATTATAAAAACGTGAATGTTCATAACATTTTGGGCGGTAGTTGAGGTGTATTTTGTTGATTGCAGCATTTGGATTTCATTATATCCTGCAGACTAAACATGTAAGATACAATAGTTTGTTTATTTGTTTTGTTTTTAAGGCCAAAGCAGATGTTTATGCCCATTTCTGTGTCCATCTGTTAGCAAAATACCTCGTGACACGTTGTTTATTAAAACGTTTAGAGGCTGATTATTGGATGAACTAAAACTGATCAACTTTTTAATTAATTCAATTCAATTCAAAAATACTTTATTAATCCCAAAGGGAAATTATTTGTTGTTGTAACTTATTATCCTCGTTTCATTACGAGATGTTATAGATACTGATGGCTGTAGGCAGGAAGGATCTCTTCCAACCCAATTCAAGATGGCCACTACAATCAACTGACTTTAGATAACACATAAATGGCTTCAGTTCAGTCAGTTTTACAAATATTGAGCTAAAACATAGTGTTGTGGTAGTTGAGAGTCATTCACGTCACATACTCCAAGTACTATTTATTAAGATATTTGCATGAAATCTTAGCGTTAAATGTTGGAGTCAGCCTTCCTTGTCTCAACAAATCATCCCATGAATCAATGGATGCATTCTAAAGAACATTTCCTGAAGTAGTCATTGAATTTATATCAATAAGTGATTAGTTTTTAGAGTCAGTCTAATTCAGTATGGCTGCCACAGCTAATTGTCATGAGCCGACACAAAAATAACCATAAGTCAATTTTAAAGATATTGGGCTACAACTTGGTGTGGTAGTCGATGAGAGTTATTCATCACACATACATTAAGCGTGACATCTCATGATTTTATATAAGGTCACACATGATGTTTTTTTTTTTTTAAATAGGGATGCACTTTATTATCGGCATGGTATCGGTATCGGCCGATATTAGTGATAAAGTTAAATATCGGACTTGGGCCATTCCATCAAAATAGATCACCGATATAAAAGGCGCTTTTTTAAATTTATATTTATATAGTGCTACATCATTTTCAGCCCCCTTTTTGACATCTGCATTTGGTAGCAGACCAAATTGACAAAGTCCATGCAAAATAATATATTTTAATCCCACAGCAGAGAAAGCTATGTAGTCTCTGTAAATAGGTATGGGGGGGGGGGGATCAATATTGGTATCGGCCAAATAAGTTTAATCATATCGGCATATCGGATATCGGCCAAAAATCCAATATCGTGCATCCCTAATTTTTAAGGTTCCACAGCTATAAATAGATTAATCCTCATTATAAGATGACCCTAATCTAAAACTCTGGCATTAAAACCAGCAGGTGATTTATATTTCTACAAGTGAAGCAGGCTTCAATGTTGTGTCTGTTTTTGTTAGAAATGATGGCATTGGTTTTCTTCTTTTATTATAACTTCACTATTAAAATAAAGAACCAAAATAAAGATGTCAGGATGGATTAAAGCAGTGCAGCGTGAGCCAAGTTTCATGTTTATATAAAGGATGAACATCAGCTTTTGGTTTATGAGCTGCTGGTTTCAAGCTTCAAGTCTGGCATTTAGCTCGTCACTATCATGCATTCTTTGGAGCCAACAGTGTTTAGACAAAAGCTGTAATTAAAACCCTACTTGACAAGACATCTCTTTAAGCTTATCGCCCGTTTCATTATTAAGTTACTGTCACAAACTCCCAGCACATCAATTCCCCATAAAATAATTTATGTAAAGACACCAGCAGGACATTTGCAATAAATAAGTAAATAAATGATCAAAACGCTTAATTAATTTGATATTTTTTCTTCGTTTTCCAAGCAGGATAAAAAAATATCAAAGCACAAATTCTAGTCTTGTTTTTGGTGCATGAACCTAAAAGCTTAAAGTTACTTCTTTCACTGGTACGGTACTGAATACTACACAACTTCACTGAGATTTGTTAAAGGGCCAAAGGTTATCCAAACTGTTAAAGTTAAAATAAACTGTACTAAAGCTAAAAACAGCTAAACAGTTGCAAAAAGCTAAAATAAGAAAACATTAGAAAAATCTACAAATGCCTAATCAATTGCTAAAATTTAAAATTGGCAAACAGTAGCTCAAAGTAAGCAGAAATTTAACAAAGCCTAAGCAAAAACTAAAATAGCTCAAATTAGGCTAACATTAGCAATAGTTGGTAATAGCTTGAATTAACAGAACAGCAAAACAAAAATGGTGAAATAAGTGAATGAGTCAATAAGTGAAACAGTCGCCAAATGCTAACTATTGATAAACCATTGCTAAGTGCTAAATTGTTACAAAACTGTATGTGAAAGCTAAAATTAGCAACACCATATATAATATTAGTAAGATGATAGCTAAACGCTAAAAGGAGCATAGGAAAACAAAAAAGAGCTGAAGTAGATTTCAGAGGATGATTTTTTTGAAGGAATTAAAATGTATGTATTTATATGGGCACAGATTAGCTAAATAAAGTTAAATAATTTACAAAGCATAATAGTTCCCAACTCTGGCCCTTGAGGAACACCATCCTGCATGTTTTTATTTCCCTGCTTTGACACACCTGATTTAAATGAATCAGTGATTAACAGACTTCTGCAGAAGTAATAAAGTCACTGAATCAGGTGTGTTGGAGCAAGAAAACAGCTAAAGCATGCAGGATGGTGTTCCTCAAGGACCTGGATTGGGAACCATTGACATTTACTAAAAGCCATAGTACACTCTTCTTGGTCCAACTGAACATTTTGATGTATGAATGATTAAAATAATCAAATATGCAAAAAAAGAGTTCAATTGCAAAAACTTAGTAAAGAAGATAAGAGGGAGAAAATGGTGTGAGTGCTGACTCAGCATTTTGTGCAGGAGGAACGCCACGATCGAAATGTTCAAAGAACGCTAGTTTGACTTTAGTGGTGGCTCAGTGGTTAAGTGCCACAGCCTTCTAATCCTGGGGCTGTCGGTTCAAACCCAGGTTTCATCAGGCAGGACATCTTACATAAAACATCGTTCCTGCAGAGACGAGCACTTAAAAGAAATAATTCACTGATTGACCATTTCTAATTGATACCAATCTGAAAACTTAGTCTCAATCAAAGAACAAGAGAAAGAAACAAAACAAAAGTTATAGAAAGTTCTCCAAGTGGAAGCAAACTGCAGTGTTTGGGTTTAAATACAATAATTTCCCAAATGTTCTGTAACAACCCCCCTTCTGGCTTTTTAATGCAGACTTTATTGCTCATTAATGAGACAGCGTTAACTCCCAGCATTAAACAGTTGCTACTAAAGGATTCCGGCACCAAAACCAAAGGACACTCACAGATGCTACTGGCTTTGATTTAAAAAAAAAAAAAAAATTTAAAAACCCTGACATCTCAGAAAAGAGAACTGTTGGAAGAGCTGTGACAACGCAGTTGTTCCAACACAATGTCATAAACTAGTTATTTTCAGTGCAACACTTAAATGCAAACATATCCATAAAAGAAGTCTGCAGTTTTATTCCAAATGAGGCTGTTGCACAATAACATATTCTCTTTCCGAAACACTTCATTAGTTCAACATTTCTGCTAACGGCTCGCGTTTTTTTCTGTCTGGTTAGCAGATGGGTCTTCGTACAGCGATCATCATAACTCTCAGTAGACATTTAAATAAAAAACAAGAGATTTAGACACAGAATGACCAGAAAGCAAAAAACTATGATGACCCAAAATCTGAGAGGAAAAACATATCTCATACAGCTCATAGCTATGGGTTTTATTGAACAGATGCACACAAGAGAAACTTTATATTAGAAACCAGATGTTCTGACACAAAATACACTTTAAATTTTTTTTTAAATATCAGCACAAGAAACAAGGCAATGAATCTAAAATGAGTCTTGCTCATCCACTTTTTGTCAAAAAACGCAAAAGGCAAAGCTGGATGATAATGTGTATACGTGCAGCGAAATACAGTTAGCTAAATATACGAACCACTAGAAGCATTTCAATGAAGCTTGCAGAGAGTGATCTTTGGATAAACAGGGGAAGCTGACTGCCACAGCTAATTGATCATAAAAGAGTTAAAAAGGGCTATATCTCAAATAATTTTACAGATACTGACATAAAATTTGGTGTGGTAGTAACGGAGGCTGATCCCCAAGATATATTCTGAGCACTTAACAAATCGTGCTACATCTTTGTTTAAAACCTTTCTATTATTCATTTGAAGTTAACTCCGTCCGTGAGTGAAATATATAATAAAATAGTGGAGAGGTTTTCATGAAACTTTCAGGAAGTATTGTTTTTGTGTTCTTCTTACTGTCCGTTTTATCTTTTGTACTGTGAAGCACTCCAATCACCTGTTGGTTGGTGGAAAGTGAAGTGAAGTCTGAGGTTGTTATCATTGTATGTTCTTATACAATGACAGAATTAGTTCTCTACCTTGAACCCATTGCACCTGGGATGCACCCAGGTGGAGCAGTGGGCAGCTATGTAAGCACCCGGGGAGCAATTGGTGATTAGGTGTCTTGCTCAGAGACACCACGACATGTGGGAATGGCCGGGAATCGAACCTGGGACTTCTTGGTCCCAAGTCAGCTGCCTTACCTCTACCCCAGGGTTCTATAAACAAATGTTTGATTGAATTATTTGATGTCAATCAATGATCGATACCTATTTTAAAAAGCCTCATTTACAATGGCTGCCAGAGACAACTACTCTCAGAAAACACAAAACTATCTCAAATTCAAACAGTCTTACAGGTTTTGATCTAAAATTTTATCTAGTACAGTGGTATCTAAGAGTCATTCAAAACACATACTTTGAGTGTGACATCTCCCAATACTGAACATAACTGCATATCATAATTTATAT
>NC_056506.1:45104603-45107907 GCF_014905685.2 Nematolebias whitei | reverse complement strand
TGTGTGTGTGTAACGCCCTGGATGAATTATAATGTAATGTTCACATTGGATAAGTTTCTCATGAATGAGACAGTCGGTTTTCCAGATATTAAATTAAAATTTGACATGACTGCAGATGTGTCACCTCCATCTCGTACTCTGAGAATGACCTCTCAGAGAGATTCAGAGATTCAGAGTTTCCTTATTGTCGTTCCACCACATGTACGACATGTGGTGGAACGAAATTATGTACATAGAGTCCCAGTTACATCCAACAATAAAATGTAAAAGAAAAACAGTAATAAGCTCTAAGATCTATATCTCTTGATATTGTCTAGAAAAAATATTTTGAGGTTTGACCAAAAAAGCCACAACTTTCTTAACATAGCATGATCTGTCATGAAAGGCTAAGTGTGATTCTGTATTTAACTGAATGTTTTGCTTTTTTGTCTTTAATTTTAAGTAAAGTTTACATATTTTGAATTGTGTCATAGAGGATTTGTCTCACATGATTGGAAAATGCTTAAAATGAATAAAGGGGACTGCAACAATGGTAAATTTCAGGCAGATAGAAACTGCTAAGCATCCCTTACGTAACAGCACTCAAATCTCCTTAAACAATTCATAAAGCACATTTCTAATTATTGATATCTCGTTCCTTTTCCCTCCTCAGCACTGAGAGATAACCGCATCCAGCTGTTCCGCTCAACGTCCACGGAGCTTTCCATCAACATTTCTGCAGTGCAGCTGTCTGACGAGGGCGAGTACACCTGCTCCATCTTCACCATGCCCGTCCGCACCGCCCGAGCGACTGTCACCGTGCTCGGTGGGTCACACGCAAACACCACCAGACACAGCGTCCAACGTGGCGCATACCGAAGGAGAATCTGTCATCTCGAGCCTGACGTTGAAACTTCTTGAGGCTTAGAATAAACCCTTGGCTCTGTGTCAGGCATATTTTAATGTTAACTCATGCAGAAATAATGAAAGGTGTGTGTATCTTTGTGTTTTTTTTTTTTTTAAGGTTTAAGGATTAAGCTGAATTTTGACTACATAAAATCCCTTAAAAATATGTCCTCCTTTTTTATTTCTAGTTGGGCAAAAACTCTAGGTTGGGTGTTTTCCAACTGTCCATCTCTTGTCATTCATCTCTAGAAAGCCTAGCCTGACACTGTCAGATTTTTTGACTTCAATCAAATTATCCTGAAAATATTTCTTTGTTCTCGCTGCAGGATGATGGTGCAGCATGGCCTTCTTGCTTCTCCTGCGTTCATAGTCAGCCTCCTTTGAGACTGATTGACGTCTGTACAAATCAGCTCGGCTGCAGTCTGTTTTAACGTCTCCATACACCTGTGAAATTGTGACAAATTGAAACGATTGAAATTAAGCTTCTGGCACTTTTTTTAAAATAATTTCTTTACAGTCGTCATGTTATTTATACAGATTTTACAAAAGTTTGTCCCTTTTCCTACCAGTTACTCTCTACGTGGTGAAAATAAAGGCTGACGAAGTTACAGCGGTTTAACGTGACCTGTCTAACTTAAAAAAAAAACTAAAAAACAGCTCAAAATCACCTTGATGCTCTGCTGAGAAATTTACCCCGCAGAGTCTACCTCGTTTTAGAGCCAAATTAGGTTTGACCCTGCTGATGTCCTTTGTTTAGGTGACTTGCAAAGGGAAAGCTGCATGTCTGCATTAAGCAAAGTATTGGTACTTCAGCAGTTTAGTGCTGAGCATCCATAAAGGAAGACGCCTGTGTGAAAGATTTATTTACGAATGCAACCATTGCACTTAGAGCAGAGATGGTTAGACATTTAGTCTATTGGATTGGGAAAACTGCACGAATGCTGAAACCTACATTGCTCATAATGCACCTTAATTGCATCTTTTCATTAGACTGTTCTAATGAAATCTAATTTGGTCTTCAAAGAGTTGCAATTGTATTTTCAATGAACTGAAAACAAACAAACAGCAAAACAAACCATAATCTCTCTGCAGAAACAAGTTGTTATAAACACCCCAGCGTCATTTTAAAACTCTACAGTTCACCAGTTTGATGCTTGTTTGTGTTGTTAACCTCTGTTCAAGGCTACAGAGCCCTGCAAGGGACATTGGAGGTTGAAAACAAATGTTTTTGCAAGGTGCTGTGTTTCTTCTGCTTGATCCTGCTATCGTTTTTATAAAATCCTTTTATTCTTACCCAGTTAACTCAAGTAACTTAGAGTAACTAAGTTACTCAGCCTACCAGAATCTGTGTCCACGCTCTCCAAAGAAAAGATCAAACACCTTCAAAATCATAGGAATAATCTTTAAAGATGAGAAGTATTACCATACCATACCATACCACTTTATTTATAAAGCACTTAAAACAGCTACAAAGCCAACTAATGTGCTGTACAGACAAAACAACTGGTAACACACAAAGCAAAATACAAAATGAGGTAAATCAGAATATAGACATAAAGACATAAGTATTAAAAGACATAAGTATTAATAAACTAAAACTGGAAAAATCCCTGTCAACTGTTGAAACGAACATACAGTAGTCCCACGCTACTTGACTTGACTTGACGTCGCGTTTCGGAATTACTCTTTACCAGTTTTTCCAAAGTAAGATAGGACATGACACGTTTTGGCTGGTTGATAGATGAGCCACAAGATCGGCATGGATTTTTTTATTTAAAATAAGTTATTTTAAATTATTTAGCACCTGCTGCACCTGTGTGCAGCCCACAGCTGCAGCAGGTGCTGCAGTGCAGCAGGGAAAGGCTCCTTCCTGTAGCTTGTCGCTCTCCACTCTGCAGCTGAGAGGTGGGCGTGGCCAAGTTGGAAGGTGGCAGAGAGAGCAGAGATCGTGACTTGCTGTTCTCTTAGTTTAGAAACATTGTTTGGGATATTGCAAGAGTTTAAAACACCTTAATATATGCAGAAGTCCCTCGCTACTTCACGGTCCGTTTTTCACGGACTCGCTCTATCGCGGTTTTTCAAAATAAGATTGGACATGACACAAAAGTGGCTGACTGATGGATGAGATGCACGATCTGCACGAGATTTTTATTTTAAATGAATTAGTTTAAATTATTTAGCACCTCCTGCACCTGTGCGCAGCCCACAGCTTGCAGGAGAAGCTTCCTCCTGCAGCGTGTCATATCTCTGCTCTGCAGTGGAGAAGTGGGCGTGGCCGAGAGCGCTGGCAGGTGGCTGAGAGCAGAGGAGGCATGGAGCTACAATCATGAAATTCTGTGCTTTTTTAGAGCGTTTAGAGTTTAGAAACATTGTTTAGAATATTGCAAGAGTGTGGAAAGGGTTTGTCAATGCTTATATA
>NC_056506.1:45098535-45104503 GCF_014905685.2 Nematolebias whitei | reverse complement strand
ATATATATATATACATACTAAAATAAACTACTACTTGTACTACTATTCCTACTTTGCGGTTTTTCACTTATCGCAAAGTTTCAGGGTACAGATCCCTCGCGATAAACGAGCGAATGCTGTATAGCTTTTTTTTATTGTTGGGAACATGACACATAGGGCTATAACATTTTGCTTTGTTTTTCAGCTAACTTCCTCAGTTTGTTGAAATATAAATGCACAAAACATGTTCAGAACAAAGAACGTTTACTCTTGCTGTGAGCCAAAAGTTTAACAGTAAAACAACAACCATCACACAGTGAGTTAAGATGTGGCGGCACGGTGGATCAGTTAGTAGAGCTGCTGCCTCTCAGCGAGATGGTCACCAGTTCAAATCCCGGCCAGGGACCTTTATGGGTGGAGTTTTCATGTTCTCTCCGTGCATGCGTGGGTTTTCTCCAGGTACTCCGGTTTCCTCCCACAGACCAAAAACACACATGTTAGGCTGATAGGTAACTCTAAATTGTCCCTAGGTGTGCGTGAGAGAGTGAATGTTTGTTTGTCTCGTTTGTCTCATGTGTCCCTGTGAAGGACTGGAGACCTGTCCAGGGTGTCCCCCGCCTCTCACATAGTGATAGCTGGAAATGGGCACCAGTGACCCCCACGAGCCAAAGGGGAAGAAGCAGCTAAAGATAATGGATGGATCAGCTATTTTGAGGTCTACTCAGTTGAGATTGATGTGCATGTTATCGACACAGGCGACACAAATTCTGTTGGGAATAATTACATTTAAGCAACACTGGGTGTGCATGTATTCTACTTGAAATATTTTTGCAGGATCTCGCAATAGTACTTCTTGATTTTATGCCTCCAGTGTCCTTTCAGGGCTCAGTAATAACCTCACATACCTCTTAAGTTGAGATAAAGCAGCTCCACTCATCCTCACTGAGATGGATGTTATTACTTATCTGTGATGCATCTCTGTTGCATGAAATAAATTGTGGTTGCCATGACAGCGAGGAGCATGTCTGCACAACGATTGGCCATTGGGCTAATTGGCTTTGAACTCCCCCAACATTTGGTCTTTCAAGTATTGATTCGTCAAGTTGTTTGTGTTACTCGGTGTTGGCTTTCTTGGCTGCTTTTGATTCTTTTATTTCAAGCTGAAAATTGTTGTAACGCAACGGTAATGGCCATACATTACAGACCACAATAGAGACTGAGTGTGCTTGTAGGGAAGACAGCTGGTCGGAAATTCCTGAGAAGATGTGAGATGCATTTGAAGCCAACTCAACCCAATTTACAGCCAACACTTCAGGGCATCCTGTTGTTTTATAATGGTGTGTTATAAATGTAATGTGCTCTTGTTCTAGCCACATAAATAAAAATATGTGTCCATCACCTAACATTGAACTGGCTAAACAATATGCCTTTACTGTCAGTAATTTTGTAATGTTAACATGGTTTTTATTAATGTTTTCCATTCCTCTCAGTTTGGTTTTTTTGGTCACATCATAATTAGCCAAGAAATTCTTGGATGACAGTACAAGCTGTTTAGGGTTTCTGCCTCATCTCTCTTGGAAAATGCACTTAGCGGAAACAAGAGATGCAAGAATTTGGATACTTTGGGTGGGGCAGGGGCTCATGTTTACAGCTCTGTAGTTGAAAAGCCAAATGGCTGTTCCTCTGATTTACCATTAGTCATTGCGTAGCAGCGGAAGGATCTTTGAACACATCTTTTTTCTTTTTATTCAGACGTCTTGGCAGGGCTACAAATATAATGAAAGCAATTAAATGAAGCTGCCCCGGACGACAGCATGAGCAGTAGGCAAATGAAATGTCAAAATGTTGTTTGTGTTTGTAAGAAGGTTGGGAATTTCTCACAGAAGCAAGGGTAAAGGCAGGTCATCCTCTGTTATTTAGAATAAACATCACTCCTCTGAGTTTCACGGAAATTTGCAACAATTGCGGTTGGAGCATTTGTTTTTCTATTCACTGTTATTGACGGTTGTGACACCGTATTCTGCGTTCAATAAATATTTCATGACCCCCGAGAGAGAGCCGACCCATTAAAAATTCATGGTAAAATGTCTAAAACACACGGATCTCTACGGGAAAATCAGGCATAGATTTAGAGATTTCGGCAGAGCAGCGTTCGTGTGTTTTGACGTGGATGTTTTTGCTCTTGCGTGAGCAATTACACATCAGCACACAACTGCTGAGTATGGTCAGTTTGAAATGACTGAAATCTGTGTCATGCCTCGGCTCTGTCCCGAGCTTCGCACAGAATAATTTATGGTGGCTTTTATTCCTCTTTCGCTCTTCTTGTAAAGAAAAGGGTCTCGACATGGTTTCTCCAGACAATTCTATCCGTGCAGTATTATTCCTTCATTAATATTCAATGCGACTTTTCTGCCAGGGAGTTTCCGCACACATTGCAGTACATCAAATGCTACTTCATTAAAAATTGACCGCATTTTTATTTTTTATGTACACCTTGATCAGTTCGCGGCAGTTTTAAGTAGTACTTGTATTTCTCAATTTGCTGTAATGAAGATAAAACACTTATGGAAAAAATACTTCCATCCATCCATTCATGATCTTTACCTGCTTTTCCTTTTCGGGTTGTGGGGTCGCTGGTGCCCATGTCCAGCTATCACTGGGCAAGAGGCGGGGGACACTGTGGATAAGTCTCCTGTCCATCACAGGAGAAAAAAATAATTGTTCCTTAAAATTGTTTGAAAGTTGAAATGACTATCAAATTTTAATTGAAAATAATACAAATGTGTTGAGAAATTTAACTAACAAACATTGATTGATGTTTGCCATGGCATCAACTTGCTGCAACTTGCAAGACCTTTTCTGAAAATGACATCTTGACATTTTGGACCTTGATCTAACTGGTATCCCTTGAGTTAGTTTCTCGTGGGGCTCTAATTATTAGCAACTAGCTGGCAAACAGCAAGTCATAGTGGGATCTCCAGTCTTGCATTGTTCACAAGGGTTCTCAACTTTGCTTAAGTTACAGAGGCTTGGCGTCTTTTTATTGGATGTTTAAAATGTGTTCAAATAAGTTTTGCATCATGTTTTCTCTCAAAATAGTCACAAAGTTGGAATTTTCAACCTTACTCAAGAGTACAAAAGCTGTACATGTGAGCTCTCCTTTGGCAGAAAACATCCATCCATCCATTATCTTTACCTGCTTCTTCCTTTCTGGGTTACAGGGGTTACTGGTAGAGTTGCACTCGGGTCCAAATAATCTGAACCGACACAGCCCACAGCCATCATCGCCGAACCCCACCCGATCTGACGAATTAACAGTAATTATAGGTCCGAACCGGACCCACCCCGACATTTTTAATCAAGCTTACCACCGACTGTTATTAATGGTTGGCAGATGCGCGCGGCTGAGTAAAGGTGCAGAAGTTTGAAGCTGAGGAACCATCAAAGCGCATTAAATGCTTCCCCTGCTTCTGCCTGCATTGGACCCTGCTCTGACATGTAAGGTATTTTGTGATCTCACCTATTTGGATGGACAGCCACGCGTGTCCAATGAGTGCCACGTGTGTCCGCTGAGCGCTACACACGTCCGCTGAGTGCAGCGGCTGAATGAACATCCATTTGGGCTGATGGATCACTGGCAGTGGTCCATCTGAAGCTTAACTGAACTTTTTACCTCTTTGAACTGGCCGGTCAGCGCGCGGTCAAATGGTCACGTGCAGCAGGTGTAGTATGGCAAGCCATGTTTGCATATATTGGATCGTCGGCCATGTGCGTCCCTGATGCAATAAAAAAACCCAATACCGACCTGGCTCGCACACATTATTATGGCCCAGACTAGTCCGAATCCGGGTCGGGCGGGGCCGGGCTCTGGGTTTGGGTTAGAAATGACAGCTCTAGTCACTGGTGCCCATATACAGCTATCACTGTGTGAGAGGTGGGGGACACCCTGAACAGGTCTCCAGTCCATCACAGGGACACATAGAGACAAACAAGACAAACAACCATTCACTCTATCACTCGCACCTAGAGACAATTTATTTACCAATCAGTCTAACATGCATGTTTTTAGTCTGTGGGAGGAAATTGGAGTACCCGGAGAAAACCCACGCATGTACAGAGAGAACATGCAAACTACACCCAGAAAGGTCCCAGTCGGGATTTGAACTGATGTTTTAAAAAAAACCGTCTGCAGGGCTGGTTATTTAGCTGTAAACACTCAGAATTTACAGAAATTGTACGTCCTATATTTTCTTGCGATGTTGAGTCAGCTCATCAACAAAAACACCAATCTAACAGATAAAAACTATTGTTGAGAGCTGTTATCAGACACAACAGCACCAATATAACAACATTCATTTCATGAAAAAAAAAAAGTGAAACCAGGCTGAGGTTTCTCAAAAATGCGGTTCAAATCAAGATACTTCACACAATATTTTTAAAACGGGCTTATAACTTAATATTTAATGTGTAACTTAAACCAAGCTTTTACTTTAAAAACGTCATGTATCCATCCATCCAAACATCCCTTTTTTTTTTAAATGTGTTAGTGACTGGCACAAATTCTTGTCAATTAAAAAGATATATATTATTCCTTCCTGGCATCCCATTAATGTTTTGCTCTTATAGCATCCACCTCTAACTTCCTGTCCAACCCTCTCTGCTTGTAATCTTTCAACCATATCTCTTTCTCTATATATACACACATATATCCATCATTCTCTCTCTCCCCTGCCCTAATGCACAAGATGGCAGTTTGCAGTGGATGGCAAGCCGGATGTTCATTATTTAAAAAGCAGAATGACAGTAAACCCTGCCAGCACTCGGAGAAAAGTGCTGCCTACAATGACTCCAGATGGAGCGCAGCAAGTTTAGAAAGTTTGCTGCTCTTGCCTTCATCCATGATGGCCAAGACGAAAGGGATACTGAAATGTTTGGCAGAATGAATGTGTAGATTAATTTTCCTGCTTTTGTTGTTTTTCACTTTCGCTCATCCTCCAGGCTAAAATGGTAATCAGGCGGAAATGTTGTCCTTTTTTGACTGGATGTGGAAGCACGCTGTTGGGTGTGGACGATGCATCATAGCATTTTGGTTTGGCAGAGGGAGTTATGGTGTTTTACTTGGCCAGAGTTTCTTTTTTAAATGACTTTCATTTTTTGTTGTTTTTTTGTTTGTACTTGCTCAGTCCCATCACCCACGGCATCAATAATACCTCCCACCCACTCAAAAACAACAACAAAAAACATTTCTTTTTTCAAATAATACATTTTAACAGACTTATTTCATAGTTTGTGCAAAAGTTCAGTTTTTGTTTTCACATTTTGAACAAACCTCGAAGCTTAAGACAGAATAGTTTTTCCATAACATTTACTGGACCTATTTGAATTGCAGAAATGCCGTTTTAAAGGGATAAGACGCGTCCTGTTCTCCTTGAATTAACTGCATTTCCATGAACATCTCAGTAGGCAGCCAACTGCCATTTGGGGCTCCTCTGCAAATGTTGGAATACTTAATAAGAGTGCCACAAGTACTGCTGGAATGTTAAGTTAATGAAGGATTTTATCATTTTCTTTTGGGAGCTCCTTTAAGCTTCTGTCATGTTTTGAAGTCTTACTAAAAATGTGGTTAGCATTTCAAATTTGTCGCAGGAGTGGAATGCACTGCAGAATGACCTTTATCCACATTGTGAATACAGACAAAATGATCTCACAACAATAGTCTGCATATTTTGTATAAAATTTAAAAAGTGTGGTTTGCCGTCTAAAGCAATAAAATAAAATAAAATTGTGATGCCAATAAGAACTGTAAGAATTAGTCAATTTCCTCTGCAGTAAAAACACAACAGTATGTGTTCTTTAGATTTATTGCAGGCTATGCTAACAGATTGGTTCTGAGTCGCGGCATGTTGCCAGTGAATGCAGAAGCAAGTTATGAGGTTATCCACTAATGGTCAATCAGCTCATCTGGACAGTTTCTGTTTTGTGGAAAGAC
>NC_056506.1:45055431-45098525 GCF_014905685.2 Nematolebias whitei | reverse complement strand
TCATCTGGACAGTTTCTGTTTTGTGGAAAGACGTTTCACCCTTTATCTGGAGGGCTTCATCTGTCTGAGGAGTCCCATGTAAACTGTTTTCCCCACTAAGCAACACAATCCTTTAGTGGACCAAGATGGTTTCTGGGGGCTGTCCTGTCCTGATGAAGCCCTCCGGATAGAGAGCTAAACGTCTATCCACAAAAAAGAAACTGACCAGATGACCTGACTGGCCATTATTGGGTTTTGTACCTGGATGACTGAGCATGAATTTAGATGTTATGAGGTTATGCTGTCTTACTTTAAATAGTTTCATCAAGTTCCACAGAAACATATGGTGCAAGTTCTTTTGACTATAGTTTAATCAGTTGCAGTGATTTCTTGATTATCACTGGTGCGTGTGTGAATAGTGATTTGTAGCATTGCCTTCCTGCAAGGTTTTGATTTTAAACCTTTTGATTGGCTTTTATCAGCAGACTTTTATCGCCCCACTCTTATTAGTTGGTCTTTAGCCCTTGAAGTCAAGCTTTGCATTTACAAAATGTTTGCTTGGCCTTAGGACTTCAAACTTCAACTCAGGGGACAAAAATATGAAGCGACGCTAAAATATAATCACGGCTAGGTCCTAAAATTGTAAAGAGAGGGTTCTTGTATGGTTTTGATTGAAACGTTTTTTGTCTACGCCTATGAAATACTCTGCACATCAAAATCTGTGCAGAAAACTTGGAGATTGTAAAGTTACATAAAGATATGATAAGGAAGTGCCAAAATGTTACAAATGGTGGATTAAAAGTTGGTCACCTTCCCCGATGTGTTTGTCTGAATGTTGTTTTTTCTGTGCAGTCTTATTAAATAACATATAATAACCTTTTTGAGTGTTTTGATGGCAAAAACACAGTTTTAACCAGTACAACACTGGTTGACTTGTGTGCGTTCTATTCTCTAATATTTGATCATCATTTGTGTACAGGATGTGTCTTTTTTGTTTGAAGTTTTAGGCAAGCATACTGTACTTGGCTAGGTTTAGACAAAAAAAAATAAATACCTGCTTAAATTTAGGAAAACATTTGCATTATGTAGCTCAGAGGAGATTCTAAATTGGCAGTGGGCGTGAATGCTCCCCTTGTTTTGTTTTGTACTTTTTGCTTTGAACTAGGAGTCAGTCCAGGTTGCATGTTGCACCTAATGATTCCAGGACTGTCTTCATACAGAATACAGAAATACTTAATAAACACATGTAACAAAGTTTGGTATAAATTTGGAAAAGTATTTGGTATTTCAGACAAGAAGATGCAATAAACCCCATGCAAGTAACCCAACCAGCAATCCCAGTTTTCTCTCTAAAATGTTTAACTAGTGTAACTTCAGGCTTTCCCTCTGAGACACAACAGTCATTATCTGTTCAGCCTTAATTGGTTGCTTGTCAACAAAAACGGAAATATTCTAGTGCACCAGCCATGACAAACGCTAATAACACAGAGACTAGGTAGGAGACCCCGGAAGGTCATTTGATCTGCTCTGCACGAATATGCACAATTTTGGGTGCAAAACATCATTATTTTTCCCCGCAGCTGGTTTCCATCCCGAGTTTTCAGAACAGACCAAATAAATTCAAGCTTGAGGATCTTGAGGATGCCATTTTGTTTATCCCTACATTCAGCCAATTCAGTACACCCCAATTTTGCAACCCTGTGCAGTATTTCTTTGAGGCTTAGCCACTAGTCTTTATTTATTGCTGTTTCTAGCTACAAGGTTGGTCCTGCAGCACAAAAGTTTCCTCTGTCAAGCTTGCTTACTCTCCAACACTTTATGTTGCTTTGTGTTTCTCCAGGTGTGCCTGGTAAACCTCAGATTTCTGGGTTTGAAAACCCAGTGAGAGACGGAGAAACAGTCACCCTGACCTGCACCAGTACAGGCAGCAAGCCCCCCGCCAAGCTGCGCTGGTTCAAAGGAAGGGAGGAGGTGGAAGGTGAGCGATCCACCACACACAAATTCTTGGTTTTGTGGATTGTTTGTAATTTTGTGCAAAACGTGGTGCGAAAATTGCACGTTGGACAGTCGAGTTATTGTAAGGGTTGGACGCGGGTGCAGGAAGGTTGCTCAGAAGGAATGCAAAAATGTTTTTTTTTTTTCATGTTGTTGTTTTGGTCGGTATGGCAGCAATCTGCGAGTGTGAAATAAATGTAAAAATCAGTGCACATGTGCCTCAGTTGTATTGTTGTGTTTGTTAGAGTCTGTGTGACATCATGCTGTGTAAATATAGCATCCTTGCTTTAATACCGGGTGTCTCTCTGTGTCCTAAACTTGTGTCTTGAAATATTTGTGTCGTAGTGTGAAAGCAGGCTGCTTGTCTGTATGAGTTTAGAAAAAGACTGTGAGCATGTCCATGACCCTTCTCTCCCAATTTCCCTCCCCATTTTGAACCTGCAAATGCCTTTCCATAAATCCACGGACCGTGTATGTGCTTCTTTTTCACATTTTGATCCAGAGTTTATTTGTGCAAGTACTGCTATTTGGGTGCTGCAACGTATCTGCAACCCGGAGTGACACGGTAGCCAGTGAGAGATAGCCTAAGTCGGATCGAGCCGGGGATAACGACAGAACCCAGCAATAAAAGCCAAGGCAGAGAAGAAGATGAAGGGATGTGGTTGAACAGAGAAGCAGAGATAGAGGGAGCTTTGCATGAAGTCGAGCTCACTGGTCTTTTGTTGCAGAAAAACAAGAAGGGAAACATAAAGACAGAGAGAACACAGATAAAACTCACAATAAGACCACTCTAAAGGCTTTGCTTGCTAAAGTCAAATTAATTGGACGACTGGCAGACCCTGAATCACATCTATGATTTTGGCATTGGTGGCATCGCTCCAAATTACTGCCATGTTTCCTGTAAACCCCCATTGTTTCTTGTTGCCTCATCACTCAGAGGCTTTCTGCTTTGCTTTACTGAGCAAAGAAAGCATGTTGTGAGTGTTAATTCTGCTGCCCTTTTACTTCTTCCACCATCTGCCCTCACAAGGAACTCTGCTGGTTTGGATTGCGCTGGAAGAGCAGTGCCCTCTGTCTGTCGGCACAGCCTCCACCGTGCATAAACCGCACTGTTTAGAGCTGTAAATGGTCTTTTTACAGCTTTTTGTGTTGTAATTGTACAAGTATAATATGATAATATAATACGATAACGATTTATTGACATAAAAATGCTGCACTCTGGCTTTGTTGTGCAAAATGCCCATGTTGTCCAGATGCTTTGGCAGTGTTGTTATAATTACGGTTTGAAAGGAATCAAAAGAATGGACTAAAGCTACAAAGCGAAGACAGAATGGGAAAGCTGCCCGCCTGAGGACAGATTATCTGCTCCTTTTGTTACAAGCTGAACTAAAAACAGGAGACACAGAGAAATGAGAGAAGTGTGGAGAAGAATGTGCCATTTGCAGCGACTGGAAGTCTGTTTAAACTGGACTACAGAGAAATGGAAGGTGGTGGTCTGGTCTGATAAATCATGTTTTCTTTTATTTCACGTGGATGGCCAGGTTGGTGTGTGTGTCACTTACCTCGGGAGGATTTGGCAACTTGATGCTCTCTGTTGAGAGGTCGAGCCAGCAGGAGCAGTGTGACGCTTTGGGCGATATTCTGCTGGAAATCCTGTCTTCCAGTCATTTTTATGAACATACGTATGTGCAATCTCGTGCAATAATCTGAGATGTGTTAGCAGTTTGTGTGTACTGAGGATGATTATCAACTACTTCTACACAAATTAGGTCAATATCTGTAAAATTAAGAGTTATATCCATTTTTTTTAATAACAGCCAAGGTCAAATAGCGGTGGCAGTCATCTTGAATTGCTTGACTTCAAAACCTAATCTGTTCAAAATATTTGTTGTGGATGCAAAAAATAATATGTTGTCTGCCTGTAGAAAGGACATTTGTAAATGCAAAACATATCTTACAATGATTTGCAAAAGGTGACACTGGGACATAATATTCTGGGTACTGAACCATCTCAGTAGCTGACTGGTTCTAGGCTTCATGCACGCATGAATCACGAGCCCCCATGTGAGTACATACACCCTGCTTTAAGTTTTTTACTTTCACAAATGTTTCAGTTTTTGTATGCTGTTGATTTTACCTGCTAAAGCATTTTAATGAAACATCAAGGAAAACAACGCCATTGCATAATCCAGTACTTAACTTTTGAAAGTTTGATCAAAATTCATTTAGTGTCTATATTTCTAACAGGCATGCAGTTTATTGTGTTTATTAATGGCAACGTTTTAAAAATATATTTCAAGATCAGTTAGTGGTCAGAGTACAAACATGCACAGAGACACCAACAAAAACATTATCCCCCTTTTGTTTCGACCTGTGGGCAATAAAGAAACTGACTAAGTTCTCCTTTAATCCCTGATGTTGGTTTGAACTCGAAACCACTAATCCTTCCCGTACCAAAATGCAAATTATTGTTATCTTTTGTCTTCTGCTTTCATTTCCATGTACTTTCATGCCAGCAGCGTCTGAGTAGTGCATCCCTTGAGGAAAAGAAAACAATATCAGAATCATGACAAGTGCAAAGTACATAATAATTTTAGTCATTCTTTAAGCGAAGTTATTATGCGTTAAACACGTTCCATTTGATTGTCATGCAGAGATTTTGCAAGATGTATTCATTTTAAAAGCATTTGCTCTAAATGAGCTGGTGGTTTGCATTACATTCAACATAACTCACCATCTCAGTGTGAGGAAAGTTGTTTTTGTTTTTCTTTTGGCTGCGCCCTGCTGCTGCCGTCATTACAGTGAGCTAACTTGGCAATTGTTTAATGCCAGATGCCCATCCTGCAACCTGGGCTCAAATCCACATTCTCAGGGTTATGACAGTGATGCTACTGAGCTACTGCAGTCAGTGCAAAGAAAGTTATTTAATCAAAAACTTTTCACCAGTCAACCAAATATTTTGCGCTAAACCAAACAGTTAGTGGTAAATTGATGACAGTTAAAAAAAACAGAAGTACAGAATAACCTTAAAATGTGCAGATCAGGCTTTTATAAATGAAGGACGAGGAGATTTTCTCTAAAGATACAAGTTTCCAGGAACTTTTTGAAGGTGTAAAGGGAGACCCTGCTGTGGCGCTTCAGATATTTATTAATGTGAACTTGTATTTTTGTTGGAGGATGCTCTAGAGTTGTGTCTAGTGTGCTCTAGATGTACACGCTAGGCTGCAACATACTTTGTAGTTTTAAAAGTCCTTCTTGCATCCCCTTTAACTCATCGACATGTCACAATCGTCAACAGCCTCGAAGAACTAATTGAAGCTAAACATCTTTAAGAAATGCATATTTAAACATACATCACATGAATCAACAAAGACCAACATCTAAAAAAATAACTTGGAGTGTATTTTTATTTTTATTCAGGACAATATCCCATTTATTTACTCGAAGTGGCAGGACTTAAAAATTGTTCTGCAGCCAACCAACTGGGTTCCCATGTATCTATTTGTAATATAATTTGTTGGCATACAGAAACTTCAGTCTCATTTCAGCAGCCAGTAGCATTTTGTCAAAGTCGACAAAGGTAGTGTCTCACTAACATGCAACTAATTGACGAACGACATTAATACGGGATCCTCCAGAATCTCTTACGACGTGCACGTTAATTTCTTCACATGAGTTGCAGGCACACACAGTCCTTTTGCTAGAGTTCTGAACATGTTTAGACAATGATGGAGACAAAAATTTCTATCAAAATAATCACAGAGTTGTCATAGGTGTCTCAAACTCACTCGAATAGTGCCATGGACGTCTTCGGTTGAAAAGGAGGTGCCGTGGATGCATTCCCATCTACCTGGTGACAGTGCTCGAGTGCCTGAGCGCCAAGATCCTGGAGCTTGCTGAAAATTGGGCTTGTGATAGCGGGAGGACCAGGATCGTCCCTCGACACCTGCAGTTAAGTCCGTGGGGACGAGGGGCTCAACAGGCTGCTGGAAGGAGTGGCCATCGCTTGAGGAGGAGTTCTGCTCAGCATGCAGGCAGTCCTGCTGCCCAAGAGGACCGAGAGGTCTGCTGGGTCCGGGTGGACAGATCAGCATCTGCAGCCAGTTTTTTGGATCTGCTGTGGGACAGACTGCACAACATCTATAACAACTCTTTAATGAAACCAGGATGATGAGTTACAGCAACATTTAATTTCCCTTTGGGATTCATAAAGTTTTTATTTTTATTTAAATTGAATTCGAATTGAATTTCAACCCAGCAAGAGGGCTGGAACTGCAATTTGACATCTGCATTGGAAACTCTCCTCTGACATAAATCTGAGTAATGTTCAGGTCTAAAAACCACTTTAATTAAAAATAACTACAGAAAGACTCAAATCTGCCTGTCTTCATTGCAAAAGTTGTAAATGTGGGGGTGGCAGTTAAGTTGGGTACAGAGAAAACCAAAGCATGAATGATGTAGATGGAGACGGGCAATAAAATATTATGCAACATATGCCAAGAACGCAAACAAAAATGGTGATTTTTAATTTATTTTTCAATCAAGCGTCGCTGCTTTGCTCGCTTATGTTTGGTCACAAAAAGTCAAAATCCAGTGAGACTATAAGAGAAAGTTTGCTTATTTTCTTGCACGTTTGAGTTGCCAGCTAGTCTCCAACAGTCACCGTCCGGTGAAAAACCGCCTTAACTAAGGGCGGCAGGTGTTGTTTGGGAGGCTTATCGAACAGGAAACATCAACTCATTCCAGAACAACTGTTGGAGTTTCAGTGTTTATCCTGCAAGAGGAACCTTCTAGCTGCCAGTGCAGGAAATGACCAAGGTTTAGAAGTCGTACTGCGTCAGACGAGGCCTGGGTGCTCTTTAAACAAAAAAACAGAGAAATGAGGACAAGAGATTTAAAAGGGGATCAACTCAGTATGAATGATGGTGTGTTTTAGGCCTCACCCAGCTGTCTGGACATTGCACAACAGCAGTCAGTCATTGATGGAATGACACATGCACACACACACATGCACAAAATACCCCATTTAGTTTGTCACACAAACACTGTGGTAATGGTGAGATTATAATCACACACAGCGCTTATTTCTGACCACGGAGCACCACAGGTCACTGTTATTTCTACCTCTCATTCATGCAATTTCACTCTGTGGACATTTTTTATTTTTTTTGTTTTGAGTTTGCGGATGCTGGAAGAATGAGAGCAGACTGCTGTTTGCCACAGCCTTTATGGCTGCACGGGAAAAGGAAAGAGGAGAAGACAGTTAGGAAAAGCGAGTTGTTGTTTTAAGAAAGTGATGGTGAGGGGCTGAGAACAGAAGAGCAAGTGAAGGAAAATGTGCACCAAAATAGACAGAGCGACTGAGAGAGAGAGTGATGGAAGCTGCAAAAAGAGAGACAGACAGAAAAAAGAGACAGCAGGAGGGGAATTAAGAAAACCTCTAAAGGAGGAGTAAGGACACTTTGTGGCTGAGCGTGAGCAGACCGGGGTCTAGAGGATAAGGCGACGGGAGACGAAATAAAAAAATAAATGAGGGGACAAGGACTCAGGAGTGGAACAAGCGGGGGAAAAGGTGTTTAGGCTGATGAAACAGAGAGAAAAATCCAGAAACTGGATTCAGATTCAGACAGAGGGGAGCCGAGCGGACGAGAACGCACGAGGGAGTGCAGGAGAAGGGAGTGGTAATGGAGAAGAATGAACGGCTAAGAGCTTTGAAGTCTGTATTAGTTGTACTGTGTGAAAGGAGCTATGGATCATTTAGTGACATCGATGAATCGGATTGGGGATAATGGGGATTTATGGCAGCTCTTAAAACGATACCAGCTGAGCCCAGATTGTCATAACGCACGTGGGGTGGATGTGGAAGGTGCACGGGCGTGCGTCACTCCAGAGAATAGAAACACACGGGACCTGCTGGAACAGCGGACGGTAGTGTTTGTTCAAATGGAAAAAGAATGTTTATACATAAGAAGTTTTAATATGGCAACACAACTCCTTTAAAACACCATTATTTTATATTTCTATGAAACACCTGCGTTCGCAGCTTTGAGGAATCCATGAAATGGCCCTGAGATGTAAAGGATGTTGGTGGAGAATGTGAGATTATAGGAATTAGCAAATTAGTGTTGCAATAATCTGGACTTGGCATTAGGCCCTCACAGAAAATATTAAACACTTTGGCAAACATAATCTGAGGTTGAAAGCAAATCTCTTTTATTTTATCATTATCGGTGAATCTGACTTACAGTTAGGAAAATACTTTAAAAAAAAATCAAATATTTTATGAAATATTAGAAAAGTTATAAAATGCATCCACATATCCCAAATATTCATCATTTTACAACTTTTTTTTACAGCAACTGTGTAGAATGCTGCACATTTTGGATATACTTTATATATTTTACCATATTTTTTGCCATATAAGTCTCACTTTTTTGCATAGATTTGCAAGTCCTGCGACTTATACACCGATGCGACTAATTAAGTTTTTTCCCATATTTATAACCCAATTTTTGGCTGAGATCTGACGATTTTATTCATTCTGACATGAAAAGTATTAAAAATTACCATTTGTAGCCGCTAGAGGGCCCTCGACTGCTATGGCAAGCCAAGTGTCTCATTAATAGCCACTTTTACGTATTAATGAGACACTTGGCTTGCCTTACCAAGCCACCTTGGTCTCGCTCTCGACCTCCTGGAGCAAACGTCAAATCAACTGCACCGCCCAGGTGAAATGCAGCTGATTTGACCATTAAAGTGAATTTATTAAGCAAAAGTTAAACCGAGACACGCCTTTACTATAGTTTCGAGCAAACAAATAATTGTTTCTAAGTGTTAATCTTGTTAAATTGTCGTTAAAGTCCTCCTGTGCACGCTCCCGCGCCCGTGGCCGTCCCAAGTTTCCGGGTGGTCAACGGTGACGTGTAACAAATACGACGCGTCGTTGGTGACACGTAATAGATGCAACTTAAACAGCAAAGCAACTTATTTACGTTTTTTTCTACTGTATTAGACATTTTTGGACTGATGCGACTTATACGGCGGAAAGTACGGTAGTTATAAAGAATCTGACAACGATAGATAATATTGTAGGTATGCATGTAAAGAGAAAAAATTAGTGTATAAATAGTACTCAAATATTGGTTATGTTGTTATTTCCCACTGTCAGATACCTATATCTGTGTGTGTGCATGCTTGTCTTTACAATCAGCAAAATATCTTATGAACCAGTGGACAGACTGGAATAAACTCTAAAAAACTAATCATTGATGGTAAATCTGTAACAGAAAACTTTTTGTGATTTAACTCCTTTTAAGATTTCCAGACCTGAGCAACTTTAGTATATTTTACAAATATAGAGCTAACATTAGGTGTGGTAGTAGCTGATTATTCTCCAACACAGACACCTAACATTGTGCAGCAAATTTACTTAAAACATATAAAATTATAATCTGCACAAACCCTGTTTGTCTGTTATCAAATATCCACTGAACCATATTAAAAAAATAAAAAACCTCAGAGCGTAATCATTGGACGTCACATCTAAAACTTATCACTCAATCCAAAATGGCTGCCACAGCTTCAGCCCACACAAAACTATTTATAACTCGGAGAGTTTTAAAACTATTAATGAGGTAGTAGCTGAGAGTTATCCTCATCACATGATCCAAGGACTGATTGTTCATGTGACGTCTCACATTTCATGAGATCATTTACAAGGTTTGACCAAAAGCAGCAACCTTTATTTACCTTTACCTGTTTCTTCCTTTTTGGGTCACTGGTGCTCATGTCCAGCAGTCACTGTGTGAGAGGCGGGGGACACCCTGGACAGGTCTCCAGTCCATCACAGGGACACATAGAGACAAACGAGACAGCCATTCACTCTCTCACTCTCACCTAGGGACAATTTAGAGTCACCAATCAGACTAACATGCACGTTTTTGGTCTGTGGGAGGAAACCCACGGAGCACGGAGAGAACATGCAAACTCCACCCGGGATTTGATCCGGCGACCTTCTTTCTGTGAGTCGACAGCTCTACCGACTGATCCACCGTGCCGCCTACAGCTACAACTGTATAAAAGTCATAAAAGGCAGCATTCCATCAAGCAGTGGTCCTTTAATAATTTGGGCGTTGCTGTGTGTTCTTTTTCATCTTATCCTCTGATGCCTGACATTTTAATGAGCGACTGCTGCATTGTTTCTGGCACCAACTGAGCAGACATCGGGTTCTTCTGTTCTGTAAGAGTTATTTTTTATTTTAAGTACCGATGCACACACACACAAAAAAAAAACAACCTGTTGTCGCAGTTCTAAGAGTAAACTTGGTTTGTTAAAAATAGAAAGTAAAAGACGTGGATAATGCTATATGAACAATAGAATAATGGAAATGCACCAAATTAAACACCACACTTTACTCCATCCTCTGGGTTCACTCAATCTCCTCATGCTTGCAACTCTCCTAGAAAATTATTACCTGGTAATAGCTCTCACTTCGGAGCTTTCACTCGTCATAATCTGATTAGGGAGGAAGAGTGATGCGTTTCGATTATTTTAAAACCTTCCTCAATTATTTTAAAACCTTCCTCCTCTTCAGGGGAGGGCTTGTGCTGCTGAGCATGTGTTTCTTCTTGTTCACTGTCAGACGTGTTCACACCTCTCAGTTGCCAGGAAGAACAACACGCTTCTACTTTTAGCAACTGATCAGCTTTACTTGAAGAGCTCAGAAATTAGCACCTAGTATCTGCTTCTCTCGTTCATTCCTCGTCCTTCGTTTTTGTTCTCAATATTCTGATCGGTTTTCTTTTTGTTTGCGTTTTTCAATCAGTAGGAGAACGCTTGGTTCAAAATGAAGTGTCAGAATGTCGGCAAATAGAAAATATCAATTGTTGCACGTGATCGTTTTAAGTAAAAGCTGACGACTCAAAAATGAAATGGAAAAAAGTATTTTCTGTAAAAAAAAAAAAATGCAGTGAATGCCGAGTGTTGAAATTAAAGAAGCTAAAACTGAGTTGTTAAATTCAAACAAGCATTATTTAAAACATGTAGAACACAAGCTAAAACAATCTGAACAGTAGCTAAAACTAAAAGTACAGAAGCAAAAAGCTTAAACCAGCAGAGCAGCATCTAAAAGCTAAAACTGTAAAAGCTAAATTAAGCAAACTTTTAACTCAACCTGGAATTAGTACAAGGCTAACAGCTAAAATCAACAAAACCTTTGCAAAAAGGTAAAATTGCCATAATTATACAAAAAAAAAACGAAGAATAGTCAAACTAAATTTAAAAGCTAAAATTAGATAAACATAAGCAAAAAATAAGCATAAAAACTAAAATGAGCATAAAAAATAAATCAGAGCAAATATTTTGAAGTAGATTTTATAATAATTTTAGAGATTTCAATGTAATTGTGTTGATTGTGTGAATGTTTACGAAGCAGTCGCTCACACAGTGATCCATTTTTCTTCCGTACGTTTTTAGACGTGATTCTCGTTCCACAGTTTTTGTGCTATTTCAACAATTTGATCAATAGTAATCAATAAATCAAAACCTCAAAGTTCATGCTCAGTTACCCAGGCTAAATATCCAACAAGTTTAAATCATGTCCAGAGGACCTGATGACTTTGTTGCATAATGTTCAGCTCTTTCAGGACAATCCTGGTATTGGTGCAACTTTAGCTTTTTGAAATATTAACCTTTTTAGGAAATTAATTGAGCTCATCTTACATCCTTCAGATCTTTACATCTGATTACAACCTTTTACTGCTCCTTTCACATTTTGTTCTGTTCAGCTTCTTTCAGCTTCCTTTTGAAAATTGACACTTGTTTTAGCTACTTTCAGCTGTTTTTTGCTCCTTTCAGATGATTTCTGCTAACGACTACATTTTTGTTTTTCTAACTTCTTTCAGCTAATTTCATCTTGTTATGCTGTTTGCAGCGTATTTCTGAAAATTTAATATTTTTCTGCCATTCCAACTAATATTTTGCTGTTTTTATGCTAAATAAGCTGTTTCAGCTAATTCCACATTTTTTGCACTCATTTAAACTTTTTTCAGCTTAATTCAGCAAAAATGTGCTTTCTCCATTTCCTTCTTGTAATTTCAGCTCTTTCCACTGTTTTTTAGCTACTTTTCAGCTGTTTCTTTTCTTTTTCTTTTGTTGGGGGGGAGGGGTGTTATTGCTAATTTCAGCTTTTTTTCCAGATAATTTCCAATTATTGTTCTCATTTCTGTTTCTTTCAGCCTAATTTGGCAAAACTGTGCTCTCTCCACTTCCTTTATTTAAGCTTCTTTCTGCCTTTTTTAACTACTTTTCAGATGTTTTTTGCTAATTTCAGCTTTTTTTTCTGATATTTTCCACTTTTTGTGCTCATTTCTGCTTCTTTCAGCCTAATTGGGCAAGCATGTTCTTTCTGCTTTCTTCTGCTAATTTAAGCTTGTTCTACCTTTTCAAGTACTTTATTTTTTTTAGCATTCTTTAAGCAAATTTTAGCTGTTTTCACATAAATTCAATTTGTTTGTGGTAATTTCTGGTGCTTTAAGCCTTATTAATCAATTTATATTAATTTCAGCTTGTTATGCTAATTTCTGCTATTTCCGCTAATTCCATGGCTTCATGCTGTTTCAGCTATTATTTAGCTGTTTTTAGCTTTTCAGCTAATTCCACTTATTTAGCTCATTTCAATAGTTTTTGCTTTCTTCTTGCAGTTTAAGCTTCTTTTGGCCTTTTCAGCTACTTTCAGCTATTTTTTTTCTAATTTCATTTGTTTTTAACTAAATTTCCTATTTTTTTGCTCGTTTCTGTTAATTTAAATAAAATTTAGCAAAGATGTTTATTTCTGCTTTCTTCAACTAATTTCACACTGCATTTTTGCAGGAAATGCATTTTCTCTACTTTCTAAAACAGCAGATGGTAAGTAACGCAACCAGCCAGTATTTATACACCAAGCTTTAAATGAAGATTATAAAATGGTTCTCTTGTCAGTTCAGGCACAGGATCTTTGCTGACTTGTTGTAAGATTCTCTCCTGCAATAATCAAGATGAGCCCTGAGTAACATGTTGCATACTTATTCAGAACCAGTGAAGGCAACTGGCACAGGGTCAGAGTAAAGCTGGTGGTCAGGCTCAGAATGGATCAATTTTTCCAGTCCATTTATGCCCATCAAGACCCAGCTCATAAAGGAGCACATAACTTTAAATAATAAACCTGCTGTTGTGCAAAAAGCAGCATTTTGGATTGATGTGCATCAGCGTCATCAGTGCAGGTCTGAGGAGCGACGACGCTTGTTGTCAGTCAGATGATTTTACAGCAGTTTGTTGTGTGTAAACACACACACAGGCGTGGAAAGGATCTGCCTGCGTTTGATCTGGGCGAGTTGCCAACGGGGAACAGCAACAGTTTAACAGGAACTTTTTTCACCAGCAAGGTGCAGCTGATGTGTGAAACATGCTTGTGATTTTATTTTTTTTATGTCACACTAGTTATTTTTGGGTGTTAAAAAATAGTTTCGTCTTTTCTAATTCAGCACTTAGAAAACGTTGTTGAAACGACAGATTTTAAAAATGATACTATCGCAACAAAAGCAACGTTTCGAGCCCATTTGTTTTAATATCTCAGCTCTTCCCGTCGATCACGAGCTTCTACCTTCGGTCTCGAACCTGCTCGCCGCGGTAATCACCACATCCAACTGTTTAACTCTCCTAATGAGATTATTTTATGGTGAACTGTTGATGCATCGGCAGCTTCATGGCGTTTTGTCTCAGGAACCTGAGCTTTATAGAAAAAAGAAATATGCGTATACCATGAAAATTTAATCGAGTGCTGGAGTGTATCTGAGCTTAAATATTAAAAAAAGAATGTGTCACGCTGCAACTAATGCTGGTAAAATATCATTTCATATTAATATGGATTTTAATGATTTATTAGTCACAACAAATGTTACTTTCTTTATAAGATATTCTGGAAATGTTTTGAATCTTTAAGGCTATTGTGAACTTTTGAACTGGTCTAAAAGATACTCAGTTTAGTGATACCTTAAACACACAGGAACCTGTGAAAGGGTGTGTGTGGGTGTGAATGTGCAGCCATTTTTTATTAAAAGTGAAGTTTTTTTATTAAAGACGACATCACATGCAGACTTATTTCTAAGTTTTGCTGACAGACAGTGTGTGTGGTGGTTCTTTTTTATTTCACGGGGTTAGCCACTGTTTTCAGCTCACAGCTAATAAACTTGTTTGACCCACGCAGTTTCAGCTAGGTGTTACATTTCTTGTAGCGTGATCTCTTCTAAAGTCTGCTTGTTATGTAAATGTATGGAACCATGATCCAGCCATCAGCTGGAATAAATCAGAAATGTGAAAGGCGTTCTCGTGGCAAATATTGGCTGTTTTTCACATCTACTGATGGGAAGGTATTTGCATTTATTACCAGCTGGTTTTGTTTTCACTTTGTGGGTTTGTGCGTCATCATGGGAAATTGTTGTTTTGGAGACTTCCACTGTTTTGAGGATGACAAATATGTTTTGGTGCTTGTCCTTTTCTTTGCACGGGGATAGGTTTTGTCAACACGGTGCGTCCGCTGTCTTGTGTGTTTAAGGACAACATAAAGGTGGTGCATGGTGTGATCTATGAATACTTTTTTCCATTCATTCAACCTTTATTTATACAGGTTAGTTCCCACTGAGCCTGGAGGACTCATTTACCTGTTACATACAAACATACAAAGTAGATGAGGAAAAGAGAGTGGAGGAAGTAAAAAATATAAATAAATAAATAAATAAATATATATATATATATATATATATATATATATATATATATATATATATATATATATATATATATATGTTACACCATGTACTGGCTGGGGGACAGTGTAAAAGTTGCATAAAAAAAAGACATTGCAACGTAATCAGAAACATACAATGACATCATAATACATTTATGCATGAGGAGGTCAACAAAGGTGGTGAGTTGTCCATGGACACTGTCAAAATATTCCAAAGTTCTGATAAGATGGTACAGCTCAATTCTGATAAGGCCCACAGATGTCCTCGGGAGAGGGGAGTAGGAGGAGGGGAGGACCAGCAGAGCATCATTATTCACATAACCTCTGGGAGAATTTGAGATAAGTGGCCTATTCAAGGCCAAGTGGGGTAGCCAGATTTGATAATGACATGTTTTGGGACAGGCTGACTCGGAATGATTTTTTTGTGTCTGTCTTCAAAAGTTCTGCTGGTACTTCTCAATGGTGAATCCAAAACAGCCAGATTTGTGGTCATTCCGCCGGGCCGTGCTTGTAGCCTTCCCCAAGGTCGAATCCTTCACGCCAACGAGTTCCAGAAGCCGCAAGTGGCCTTCAATTCTAAGAAATCATGTCCAGCTTACGGCTTAGCTCAAAAAGCAATTGAGTCTGGGCGCTTGAAGCACATGGCAGGCAGCTTCGAAATTGCCAGATCCGCTGTCGACGACTTCCGAATTTGTCAATAAGCCAAAAACCCGCCAATTCCAAAAAGCAGAAATCCCAATATCATAAGTCCAGTTATGTATATGTCTTCTACGTCCTCAACGGACAATACAGAGAGACACACCATCTTCTACTGGCCCCAGGAATCCCTGGTATATCCCAAAGTGAATGTCCCTTCAGGGCATGAGGGCTCTCCTTCTCCCTGTCTTCTCGTTGAGACAATTTTATCAGTTGCGTTGAGAGACCAGCCGACCAAATCCATGATTTACAGTTTAGAAGATATGTAGAGAGAGGCTCTAATAAAGTTCACAGGACAAGAGAGCAAAGAGCAGGAGGGAGGCAGGAGTGGGTGAAGTGACTGTCTTCATCGAGAGCAAACAGGAAGCAGTGGAAACAACATGTATCCAGTCTGTTTCCACTGAGCCCATAAATATTTCAACTTTGTGCTTTTAATATCATCAGCCAAAGACTTTGATGTCATCTGACCCAAAGACCTAGCATTCCTTAATTTAATCCACTTTTCAGGCGAGGTTTTATTCTAAGATCATCTTGTGCAGAGAAATGATGGAGTTGGATCATTTGTGGTCAGATATTAAAATTGAGGTTATGTGCAACAGAATGCAGCATCTTTAGGTGTCAGAGTTTTAGCTCTATATCTGTAAAACTGGGTGAGTTATAGCCATTTTTGTGTTGGCTAATGTTGATTAGCTGTGCTCGCTCCCTCACTATCCATCCTTTGGTTCAAACAGTCTTATACTGCCATCCAGTGGTCAAAAAATGTACTACACAAAAATTGACCAACATTTCTTCTTAAATTTGACAATAATTACTAAGTATTGTCACATTTCAAACAATATTATCGTTCATCGCAATAATTTTTGAGCCAATTAATCGCCCAGAAAATTTTATCGTGACAGGCCTAGTATTTATAAATGGACTGTACTTATTTAGCACCTTTCTATCTTATTTCAAGATACTCAAAGCGATTTACACTACAATCTGTGCCTCATTTACCCATTCATACAGCACTCTACTAGATCACTACAAAGCTAATTGAACAAATCATTCTAAAGAGACTAATCAGTGCTTTAGATCACATTCATACACCGATGGCACACACATCAGAGGCTATGAGGGGTTCAGTGTCTTGCCCAGGGACACTTTGACATGCAACTGCTGGTGGATTCGAACCCCCAACTCTCGTATTAGAGGACGACTGCTCTAACCACTCAGCCACAGCTGTATTTATGTATTTATATCTGATAAAAACATGAAAGAAAATAAAAAAATGTTTCAGTAAACATGTTTAAACATGAACTTTACAAGCGTACGCTAGAATTATCCATCTATCATCATCTGTACCCTCTTCTTTCTTTTTGGTTTTCTTCCATGTTCAAAAAAATAATAATTTCAGTGTTTACCTGCAGAACTTTTCATGCACAGGTCTCCAGGTGGGATTTGATCCTGTGACCTTTTCGCTGAGAAGAAACAGCTCTATCGACTGAGCCACTGTGCCACTGTGCCACTTCTTTTTAAAAAAAACTAAAACAGACGAAAAAAAAAGAAAATTCTCAACGGTGCCTTTGAAAACAAATACTTATTGTCTCAAAATATTTCTTAATGAATGCATTGAATCAATTTCATGACCCTTTGGGCCAGAAAACCTTATTAAAACTCAACTGTGTGGTTTCTAACAGTCCAGTACACAAGAGCCTGTGAGTAAACAAACAGGACTCCTCCAGTCCCTCGGTTGGTTTTGGAGGGCCATGCTCTTTAATAACGGCAGGATGATGTCTGAGTGTGTGCACGGAGAGACAGGCAGTGGCAAAAAGACTCCTGTGACTGACGTTAAGATTATTGAAATGCACCTGGAAAGTAAACTAATTTCCTCGGCGGGTCAGAGGACTGGTTATGGTAATAAAAAGAGAGATGTCATTAGATCCAGAGGTATTTGAAGTGCTCTCTGGTGTGGGAGGAAGCAGAGGGGATGGAGTGTTTGAAAGATTGAAACAACAAGAAATAAAAAAGGTGTGTGTGTTTTTCAGTCTGCTTCCCTGCCACTATCTCTGTCTCCTCTGAGGATAGTTATTCATGAGCTTGACCTACATGCGCCCGAGCTTGTGTGCATGTGTGAGCGTGTTTGTCAACCCGTGCAGGAGTAAGTGCTAAGGTTCTGGTCCACTCTCCAAGATTCACCAACCACTTTCACGGCGTGAACCAAAACCACCCGGTTCTGTACTTCCTCCCACAACAGAGGGCAATCTTTACATCATCGTAGCCTCAGCTGTGTTTATGTCTTTTTTTACCGGAACTGTAGCGTTTCTGCTGCTGCACAGTTTATCTCCTGCACATCATCTCAGAAAAGATAAATAGGTTTAAAGAAAAGGAAACAACGGCAAATAAAAAGGCACATGTAGTTGAAATCAGCTTCTATAAAGCATGTCTTTGATATATTGCTGCTGAGATGCTGCCGATTCCTTTTATCATAAGCGTGGCGGCCTCCCTGTCCAAACCGATGGATCATAATCAAGCGAAATGCGAGTGGTCTCCTAAGCAACGATGAGCGAGCGAATCCAAAGAAAGCTTGGACATGTTTAGCCTCTGATGTCCCTTTGGCGTCCTTTAGCAAGGGACAGACCTAGTTGGTAAACATGAGCGGACTGAGTTGCAGTTTACTGATGGTTCATAACGGTGGTTCGGAGTAATGACACCACATTTGCATGATGGAGCGTCGTGAATTGTGGATTTTATTTACAGCTTGCTGAGCCTTTTCTCCTCTGTAATGAACAAGGATATTGGAACATGAAATAAGGCTGTTAACTGAAATTGAAAATAGTGGCTCAAGTATTTGAGCAGGTTGTCTACTAATCAAATTGAAGGTTTGATTCCTTCTGTGCCAGCAGTACACATATGACATCTATAAGTTCTGGTTGTTTGAACCGCACAAACAGATGAAATGGACCAAACTTGTGCCTGAATTGACATCTGTGAGAAGATGGATGTACAGTAATTCCTATTGTTTTTCTCTGAAAAATAAACAATTTCTTTATTTGTTTCCATAGACTAAGACGACGTCTACAAAATGCTCCTTTTCCTTCCCTTCTAGAATTGCACCGCTCAAGGTGGCTGCATGTTGGAGTAGCTCTCTTACCTTTTGTTTTTGAAAACTTTTAATTCCTCTTTTTTCTGGATGTAAATTGCTTTTTTCAGATGATTACTTCCTCTGGTATCAGATGCTGTGCAGCTGGGAGGATTTTTACTGAAACCTTTTTACTTTTGGACATTTGTTATGAAGCGTAACCATGACAACAAGATAGTTTTCTACACTGCTGAATAGCATCTCAAAAGCTAAAAAAAACAATAACAAAAAACCCCTCAACTACAGCTCCAAACCCCAAATGAATTGAAAAGGAGGTGCCGTGGATGCATTCCAGTCTACCTGGAGGCGGTGCTTGAGTGCCTGACTGCAGAGATCCTGGAGGTAGCGGGAAACACGGCTCGGGACGGAGAGAGGACCGGGATCATCCCAAGGCAGCTGCAGTTAAGTCCGTGGGGACGAAGGGCTCGGCAGGCAGCTGGGAGGAATGGCCATCGCTCGTGGAGGAGTTCTGACCGGCATTCAGGCAGTCTTGCTGCCCAAGAGGACTGAAAGGTCTGCTGGGTCCGGGTGAACCGATCGAATCTGCAGCCAGTTTTTTTGGATCCAGTGTGGGATGTTCTGCTACAAGAGATCCTTCCTGCCCACAACCATCAGCAAAATAATAATTAATCTATAACAACTCTGATGAATTCAGGATGATGAGCTACAACAACAATTAGTTTCCCTTTGGGCTTAATAAAGTATTTTTAAATTGAATTTGGTAATTTGGAGGAATATTTCATCTTAATGAATGGGTTTAAATGTAAATCAACGGTAAAGAGTGTTGCCAGGTAATTTTCTGCAGATTCTCCAATGTCTGAGCTCCAAGAAAGTTAAACAAACGTGTATGTGTACATTTTTAGTTTGCAATGAAAAATGTTTCCTTTTGAGAAAAGCTTATTAGAAGTGGTATTATTAGTACAGCTGGAAATGCATTGCCACATCCAGTTTTATTGCACAAAGGGATAAACCACAGAACAAAAATAAACCCTACAAAGTAACTACAGAAATGTTTCAATATAAAGAAATAATTCAATGTTAACAAGGAAAGGCCTAAAAGAATGCATATGTCATGCAGCCTTCCATGCCAGCCTAAAATCTGAAAAATGATGGATTTGCAGCACCAAGCAGCGAATGACTCTCAGCTACCACCACATGAACTTTTAGCCTCCAGTCTGTAAAATTCACAGAGCTATAGTCACTTTTCTTATGACTTATGTTGATTAGCTGTGGCAGCCATCTTAAACTGAACTAACTCCAAAAGGTAATACAGGTACATTCTCTGATTACTTCCTGAAAAATGGCTCATGAGATATTTTGCTAACAGACACATGAACACACAGTCTAAAGCATCATTGGAGCAGGAAGTGATGATTATGGGTCGGTGTTTAGAAAGGATTCAGCTGTATGTACCACCTTCCAGGTGTGTTTGGATGCTATACTCTTGAGATGCATCTTCATCCTGACTCCCCCCTCCTCTCCTCCTCTCTTCATCTCAGGGCGTCCAGAGGTGGTGGAGTCCGTTCCAGACGACCTCACATACAACGTGAGCCGCCAGCTCACCCTGGAGGTGAGCTCCGGAGACGACAACATCCCCATCACCTGCGCAGTTGACCACCCCTCTCTGGCCCCGGGGGACAAGCGGAGCGAGCAGGCCCTGCGGGTGTTGTGTGAGTCACGGGGGAAATGATGGGGAGCGGGGTGGGTGAGGGAGGAGAAAGTACAGCAGGCACTGAAGGAGGGAAATTATTGCGACCTCCTTCTTCTGTGACTCCCTCCCAGAACTTCTCTTTACTGGTCACGTTCTCCTCCTGAAGTTTTGTCCTATAAATCCAGTCACACCAGTCTGTAATGATGACCCCACAGGAGTGTCACCTTTTCCCTTTTGTTGCACTCAGCCAGAGCTGAATCACTTCCCAGTTTGTCAGGTTCAGAGTCTGTGCCAGTGCTGCCCCCTGTGGACAAAGCTCTGGTACTGCATGAGGGAGGGAAGCAGATTGTGTAAGGCGGTTATGTCATAGTGGGAGGCAGGGGGGTGAGGCCGCCTACAGAATTCACATGCTGGAGATTGAGATGTGTGTGAATGATTCTGTTCTGTGTCTGTGTGGTTGTAATTCGTGTGATATGTAACTGCGGCATGTCTGGGTCTTTTTACAGATTCCCCCGAGGTTCATATCAGTCCGGACGAGATGCTGCCGATAGAGGGGCAGAAGTTTTCTCTTCGGTGTTTGGGCAAAGGCAACCCGGAGTAAGAATAACAACATTCATAAGCACACAGTCATAGTTTATTAACATTAATGAATGAAAAAAAACATATTTATACTGCTCGAAAAGTATAAATAATGCAAAGATCTACTGAACACCATGTCTATGAGAATCGTTCTCTGCTCTGTCACTACAGGTGTTAAATACTTAAATAAGCATCTTTTTATTAACATATTTTCAGAGTGAACTTGATGTCGTGAAGCGCTTCTGTCACTTTTGTGCATTTAAGTCAGAGCGATCCTCCCAGCAGGAACTGGCAGCAGCTTTGAGAGCTCAGCTGTGACTCTGAATGTTACGTCCTCACTGGAAGACTTGTTTAATTAACGCCTAGCATTCCTTAAAAGAATCCACCCACCGCCCAAACTCTCAGAATGTGTGTTTGAGACGACGATAAACTACTACCATACCAAAACTGTGCTCGGTATCTCTAAAATCTTCTGAGTTATAGTCATTTTAGTGTTTGCTGTGGCAGATTTATTGAACTGGGTTGACTTCACTTGTAGATGTACGTCTAATAACTAATTTCTGAAAGCTTTATTAAAATTTGTTTAGTGATTCATGAGAACATTCTGTAATGTTACAGACAAAAGCACGCAGACACTGACAGACTAAAATAATTTCTCTTCGCCTTTGGTGTTGGGCAACGAAGACAAACATTTAAATTCTGATCGTTTTCGTCAAAAAGCAGCTGTTTTTTAGAGCTAAATTGGTTTTGTTTTGGTTCTGATTGGAAAGAAGACAGAATAAGCAGCAGATAAAAATCCTTCTTGTTACTGCAGACAGTCTGAATCACCTTCCCATTAAGATTCATCTGAACACAAAATCTAAGCAGATTCATCTTTGGAAAATAAAAATGTAATGTGTAACGATTCCCTACTCTGAAACATCAACAAGCACAAATAAAATATTTGTAAAGTTGACCCAGTTTTATTGGGCTCAGTAAGTTTAAACATGCATTCTGCATGCTGAAGTCACGCCATCACGAGGTGGTGAATATTTATATGTTAGGAGGAACAGTTTAAAGCATGACACTGAAGGCAAAAGACAAGCTTTACTTCAGAAAGAAGATTTAAGGTTTCAAAAACCAGGTGAGAAAAACAAATTACAAGGAGCAGCCAGAGGTAGAACCCAGAATCAATAAATGAACCAAACAAGAAGCTGATAATTCTGCAAAGCAACAGCGTTTAGCCTAAAGGAAACCTCACCAGTGTGTTGGACGAGTTGAGATAAATAATAAAGGCCTGGGCAAAATCAAAAGATCAGGTTCAAACCCTGACAGACGGAGACATGAGCCGTTTTATACATGAGCAAATCTGTGAAAGTTTCAAAAAGGTTATAAAAAGGATTTAATGAGACGCCGTCGTGTCCGGATATGTTGCCTGGAGACAATGCGCCATGTCTGTGGAAAAAAATAAAATCCTCTCTTTGTTGTGACAAAACAATAGTTTTACATTTCAGATAATAACTGACATGAACATGCACGTTGCCATAAAAACAGCTGGAACAAATACAAGTAGCCAGATTCTGTCACTTTAAACTTAAATTTCTCTGAGTGTATACAGAAGTCCTTCATTTATCACTGGGGATCCGTACCCTGAAGCCCCGCGATGAGTGAAAAACCACCAAGTACGCATAGTAATACAAGTAGCAAGTACCGTATGTTTCGGATTATAAGACGCACTTAAAATCCTGTAATTTTCTCAGAAATCGACAGTGAGCCTTATAATCCGGTGCGCCCTATATATTAATTCTGGTTGTGCTGACCTCTAACCGATTTTGTGGTTATTGTGAATGAGTTGAATAAAGTTTGACTCCCTTCCCACACTCTTGCAATATTCTAAACAGCGTTTCTAAACTCTAAATGCGCTAAAAGAGCACAGATTGTCATGATTTCAGCTCCCTGCCTCCGGCTGCACTCTCGGCCACGCCCACTTCTCCGCTCTGCACGGAGATCAGCTGATCAGCTGCAGGAGGAAGCTCTGCACACAGGTGCTAAATCATTTAAAACAATTGATTTTAAATTTAAAAAATGTCCATGCCTATTGTGCGGCTCATCCATCAGTCAGACATTGTGTGTCGTGTCCAATCTTACTTTGAAAAACTGAGAAAGAGCAAGTCCGTGAAACATAAAGTAGCGAGGAACTACTGTACATGTATACAAAAATACATTCAAGGGATGTGTCTGTTTAAGAAATGTGATGCATTAGTGACAATTCTCAATATGAAGTTTTCATGCATATTACCATAGTTAAGGTTTAGTTTTGTCTAGCTCATAAATATTTGGAAAATAGTGATACACGTTTTGTTTAAGTGTGTCACCATGTCAATGCCACACATGTTTTAGGACATGTAACAGTTTACCTTCTGAGACATCTGGAATGCCATCGGTTTCTAAAAATTATATAATTTCTTAGTTTCGACGTGTGATACATTTCCTGTGCTCCATTGTGAGTAAACCAGTGCAGCTGAATGAAGTTTGCAAATCAGTGTATTCTGTTTTTATTTACATTTTACACAATGCCAAAACTTTTGGGGGCAAATTGAGGATTTACAATTGATGTGTATGAATTTTTTAGTACTACAAGTAGTTTTAATAAGCTTCTAAATTACAAAATTTAGTTTGATTTAGATTCATGCTGCCTTTCAGTCTGTAATGAAACATGTGGATAAATCCTCTCCCAGTAAAACACTGGGTGTTGCACTAATTGACACTTTGGCCCAGCTCATCCAATCCTCATAGCTTTAGAGGCTGTTACATCAACTTATAAAAAAGACCAGACCCTTGTAAATACTCTCAAATATATTTAATTCCATAGCAGGTAGAAAATCGAGGGTGCATAACACTAAAATTAAGGTGTAAAATTTTAAAATAAGCAAATAATTCTAGAAAAAAGCTTGTTCAAACGTGCATAATTCTCACTTTGGATAAAGATCACGGTCTCTATCCTTGTTATAAGTCAAATTTTCTTAAATGATGCATAAAACATCTTAAAATCAGCTTAATGAAGGAGGCATAACACTTGAATTAAGGTCTAAAATCCTAAAAAATAAGCAAAAAATTCTTAAAATTAGCTTGTTCAAGAGTGCATAGTTCTCTATCTCTTTTCTTGTTATGTCAAAATTTCTTGAAGCATAAATTATAATGAATTTATAATAATAGAGTAATTATATATTATTTTAATATTAGAGTTTTTCTTCTCAGCCAAGAAGACAAACTGATAGGAATGTTTTTGCCTCCAATTCCTACATGTGTCCAGTTTCACGACTTTGTGTCTGTCTAAACAGATCTCACTTGTAAATGAGTCTTCTAGGCTCAATGTGACTTATCTGTCTAAATAAAGGTTGAATGAATGAATAAAAAAAATATTAAAATCAGATTAATAAAGGGGGGATAACACTCATTCTAAAAAAATGGTTCTTAAGGAAAGCAATCTTTGCTTGTAAGAAGTGCGACTTTCTTTAATTTTGGACAATATAATTTAGTTTAGACACAAAGTAGTTAAATTCATTTGCAAGTTTTAAGAATTCTAGCCAGGCAGAGTTTGCTTACCCAATTGGCAGACGTTTTTATTCTTTTCTCAAAACAAGAAAATTTGGTCACGTTTAGGAATATTTGACTTATTTCAAGTCGTGCTGTTTTTGCAGCATTAACACAAACAAATCCTGTCAAAGTGCGCACGCGTGTCGCGGGTGCAGGAAGCAACAGTTCAGGAACATTTGTAAGCATGCTCACATGAACGTTCGGTTTCTGACAGCTCTTGTTCAAACACGCCGAGCAAAAAGACACCTGTTTGTACAAGCTCTCGTGTTTCCACTCATATGGTGTGTACACAGCTTCTCTGATGCCGACGCGCACGCCGTCTTAAATCCTGCCCACACAAATACACTCTTCCCCGGCCTTTCTGCATTATAGATGAACCTTCATCGATCCACGCGCCCATCCTCCGGCTCCCCTTCCTTCTCCCTGCTCTCTTCCCTTCATCAGCCGAGATCTCGCTGCTCGTCACTCACACCTGTTTGCCGCCGACTGTCGTGTCACGATGTCCCTCTGTCCTCCCCCATAACTCTCCTCTCTCTCTGATCACCTTTTCACCCTCAACTCTCCCTCTCTCCTCCTCATCCTCTTAACTCAGCTTCTTGTCCTGTCATCCCTCCTCTGTTCTGTCAGCTCATCACTGGAGGGGTTGGGAAGAACGGCTAAGTTTGACTGTCAGCTTAAAAAGAGAAGGTGTTGGAGGGGAGGTGGAGACTGTCACTGCATGTATGAGTCGATAAATTCAACACAGTTAAGATAGGTGGGCCACAGTCTGGGGACCAGATATGTAGAAAATCTATTTGTGATACAATGGTACTGTGGATGAAAGCATCCGGTGAATTATGGATGCTCTACATGACGAATAGCCCTGTTCTACGGAGATAAATGGCCCTTTCCTGCCATAATGGACTTGTCAGCGCCGGAGTTCAGAAGACTTTAAAAATATCCCCAAAATATATAATAATTTATAATGCGCTGACAAGAATTAGATAAAAGCGAGTGCGTTTAATAAAATAAGAGTTTGGAGAAGGCGAGAGGAGTTAAAGACGTAAAATGCGAGGAAGTATAAACTAACAGGGAAGGGAGAGGAGGTGTGTAGTGAAGCAAAGCGGCGTGTGGGTGGAAAGGAGACAAAAAGAAATGGTGACAAGCAACAAATGACCAGGACAGACAGTGGGAGAGAAAACAAGACAAACCCTGTGTGTCTGTGCATGTGTGTGTGTGTGGTGGGAGAAATGCTCAGTTGTGTGCACCGCCGCATGTGGATGAGCTGGCGTCCAATCAAATCAGATCCAGGTTGCCCCTGCAGCTGCCAGTCAAAACCCAATCACCGTGACAACACAGTTTTCTCCGACACACCCAGCCATTCAGCTCCTTCTCCTCCCGTCGAGCTCATCCGCCCCCCCCCCCCCCCCCCCCCCATCAAACTCAATAAATGTCACACTCCATTCCCCTATACACACTTCTACCCCCTCGGTGAGGTTTAAAAGAATGGCTAAGCATATCAAATTCTTCCTCGTGTTTCTTTGACGCCCTGCAGCAGCGTTACGATCTGTTACGCGTTCTATCTACATGATCAGAACGACCAACAAACGCCTATAATCGCATCGCATTCCTGCCCCGTTTTTACAAGTTAAGCCTTTTCGTTTAATGCGTTTAAAGCCAAGAAGATCGGCATTAACTTGACCCATCGCATGCAAGCAGCTATAAGTTTGCAAGGTCACGGTCCGATTTAGAAAACAGCACGAAGCGCGTAACAAGATTACAGTAAGTTATTTCAGAACATGGCTGCCTGTGCTCTGTGCTGGTTACCCTGAAAAAAACGTATAGCCGTTGTTACTGGAATGGTTAAACGATAGCTGGCTGCTTATAAATATGAAGTGATAATTATTTGACAAACAAAAGGCCTAGCATTCCTTGAAGGGATGGATGTCGGTCACCTTCCATGCCAGAGATTTAGACTAAGATCATCTAATCTGTCAGTGCTCAGAATATGTACAGTGTTAGTAATGAGTCTCAGCGACTTTAAATTCCAGCTTAGCATCTTCAAAACTGACCGAGTTATAAGCAATTTAATGTTTTAAGGTCAACTGGCTGTTGCAGCCATCTTGAAATTGGCTGCTTCTAAAAGTTCCTCAGTTATAGAAATCCATCCATTTTCGTCCGCTTGTCCGGGGTCGGGTCGCGGGGGTAGCAACTTAAGTAGGTAGGCCCAGACTTCCCTCTTCCCAGACTTTTAGACCAGCTCCTCCGGGGGAATCCCAAGGTGTTCCCAGACCAGTCGAGAAGCAGTCACTCCAGCATGTCCTGGGTCTTCCTCTGGGTCTCCTCCTGGATGATCGAGCTTCTCACCCTGTCTCTAAGGGAGAGCCCGGACACCCTGCGGAGAAAACTCATTTCGGACGCTTGTATCTGTGATCTCGTTCTTTCGGTCACAACCCAAAGCTCGTGACCATAGATGAGGGTAGGAACGTAAGATCGATCTGTAAATCAAAAGCTTCGCCTTTTGACTCAGCTCTCTCTTCACCACGACAGACCGGTACAGCGCTCGCTTCACTGCCGACGTCGCACCGATCCGCCTATCGATCTCTCGCTCCATTTTTCCCTCATTCGTGAACAAAACCCCGAGATACTTAAACTCTTCCACGTGGGGCAGGACCTCCTCCCCGACCCGGAGAAGGCACTCTACCCTTTTCCGGCTCAAGTTATACAAATACTTCCAGTAATTACTTGTTGCAGGTTAAATTTGTTCACTTCAGTTCATGAGAGAATTTGGTAATTGTCAGACGTGAATTATTGTCCACTTTCAGCGATGGGAAATATTAATTTAAACTGTGTGATTATTGCAGCTCCGAAATTGCTGTCAAATCACAGAGTTTCTTATCCTTAAACTAGTACAAGCTCAATATGTCTCAGTATCACCGTCTTCCTTTTAATGTTCAGGGTTTTGAAAGAGTGTATTTGGAGCAAAACCCTAGAGTTTAAAAACGCAAACAGAGAAAGAAATGGAGTATAAGAACCAAAACAGAGAGTGGTGAAAGTTTTAGGAAAGAAGAAGTGACTTGGAAAGTGAAATGGCTTCACAGTAAAATCAGGATTTAACCTCTCTATGGTCTATTAATTTCATTTTACATAAAAGTAAAATTGGAAACTTTTGCTCTAACTGTTTTATTTTCTGACTACTCATCCCATTCTGCCAAGTCAGCTTGTTTCTATTGAAAACCACTTCAGCTGCTTCAAGTACAAACATATATCAGTAACAGCTACATCAGCAATAAATACCCAATGCATAAGTTAACTACAATAATGACAAATACAATTAAATAAATATATAACCTGAGCTTGCAGGAAAAATGCTAAAATATTCCTCCAGGATAATCGAGATTAAAACCAAACACAAGGCGTGAATTTATGTGAAGAAGCAGACTGGTCCGTAGATTAGAGGCGGCCACCACAAAAGCTGTGTCACTGCTTTGTTTGAGCCTGGATTTAGGATTTTCCTGGAGTAGTTGATTCATGGACTTTAATGTTCTGGCTGGAGGTTGTAAAAGTTCAGACAAGTAAGGTCTTTGAGCTTCAGATGAGATTTAGGTGGGACAACAATCAGCAATGTTGCCATAGTGTCACAACGTAAAACAACCGAATTGCTAAAAAAAAGACAATGATATTTTAAACACAGATTTTTTTTTCTCTTTGGTTTCCACTCAAACAATCAGACTGATTCGATGTTTTGATTGAAAGTCATATGCCAAGCCAATTTTGAGAACACTGGTCATTTTCAAAGCACTTTCCCGTGTCCATAATTGGCAAAAGCATAAATACAAGCACATCGATGCACTTTTGGATTATTTCTGCTCAGAAACTGGCATCTCCGCTAAAAGTAGCAAAAGCTCCGCTGTTATTTTTAAATTGTTTTTGGTAGTCGAACAGCATACAGCCTGGTATGTAACAGGTATTTGAGTGTATATTCACATGTATGAACAGGGTAAAAAGTCACAACCCAATTTTCATAGATCCCTGGTACATACCCTGAATGTACCAGCTAACCTGGAACCAGGTCGTACTATGAAATTATTAATTACCTGGTATTTACAGAGTATGTACCAATAACGTTCCATGAAATTACAAATTAGATATCAAATTAGATACCAGGCATCAACCAAATACTTACCTTGGAAAAAACAGTCACATACTAGGTAACTATGAGCTATAAGTAAGTACAAATAATCAATTCTCAGGTATCTTGGAAGCAAAGTAAATACTAAGTTACAAACTTGTATGTACCAGGTTAGCACATTATATGCACCTGGTAATTTTCAACTAAGTACTGGGTATGTACCAGATTTATATTCTGTACGTACTAAGTACACACTGGGTAAGTTCCATGTATGTACTGGGAAAGTTCCATGTACATACTGAACAGGCACTAAGTACATACCCTGTAAGTACCAAGTGTCTACTAAGTTCCAAGCTACTGGGGAATACTAAGTGTAATTACCAAGTCTCTACTGTTTAATAACTGTGTATGTACTGGTTAAGGACTAAGTTAAGATCTTGTGAGCACCAACTACATACCAAGTACACACTGAGTAAGTACCAGGCACATATTGGGTAAGTTCCAAGTATGTATTGTGTATGTTCCATTTACATAATGGACAGGTGCCTGGTACATACCTTGTAAGTACCAAGTACCTGCTAAGTTCCAAGCAGGTACTATTACCAAGTCTCTACTGTTTAAATGATGTGTATGTACTGGGTAAATACCAAGTTACAACCTTGTAAGTTCCAACTACGTACCAGGCTGCATTATGTATTGTTACCTTGTTTTGTTTTTTATTGCCAGGCAGTTTTTGTATCTTACAGTATACTTATCAGAAAACGTATATTAAAAAATGATTTCATAAGATGAATATTTGCCCATAGAGGTTTCATCACACACGTAGTACAGCAGAAATACTTGCAAATGGCTCGGTGTTACACTAAAATCCGTCCTCCTGTTTGTTTTGTTTCAGTGTCCATCAACCCCAGAGGAAAAATATCTGTGTTGAGCAGATAAACGCTTTACTTTTTTCACCACTGACTTTCTCTGTTGGGTGTTTAGTGCTTGGCAGGGAGGAACTGCATCAGGGCTCTTTCTGCTGAAAAGAGCTGCCTGGAGTGTCTTTAAACTTCACTGCTGAGAGCGGATTGCATCAAAAACAGTTCAACCGCAGGCTCAAAAACGTGACTTTAAAAAAAACATACTTGAGCTGAGGAGGAAGTTACAGGATTAATTATTCTATATGCAACAATATAAAAGCAGAAGTGAGAAGAAAATATGTTTTGGATGAGATAAAGAAACAATCTAATTGTAAAAACAGCAGCATCTATGAACATTATAGTAATATTAAGTGTCGACAAACAAACATTTTATTAGAATTACTGGCAAAATCCTTCATTAGCAATTAAACAAAAGCACCCAAAGGTTGTTTTCTGCAGCAACCAAACTCCCTGCAATTACAATAAAAAAAAAATGTCTTCAAGCAAATCATTACGTTTATAAAGTGTTTACTAATGCATGTATACAAAATGAAAAGTCCCCACCTATAAGAGCTTAGAGCCAAGAATAAATATCGGAGTTTAAGCATGCATGATGCGACTGATTACCGTGTTCTGACCCATTCTGCTCAAAGCAGCAGCTGTAGCAGAGATTAACTTCAGAACATTATATTCAATAACAGAACACGAGCTACAGCCTGTAAATGTAAAGTTAATTGTTCAGTTAATTGCATATTATGTGGCATTTGGAGGCAGGGTAATACAACAGCTGATTACATTTTATGGCAGGTAACCAGTAGCAAAACACAAAGAGGGCACACTTGTTTTAAATACTTAATGGTTGAATCATTTTTTCTTTTTAATTTGCCTCACGAGAGCTGACTGTTTGCTCTTTCCAAGTGTTTGCATGGCTGTAAGTGTCCACAGAGTAAATTAAAGTATATTTTTATTAGGTTACAGAAAGTTTGAGAGTTTTGTCCAACAGCAATAACAGACTGGGCTGATTTTCAGCTCAAATTTCAGCTAAAGGTTTAATCTGACGGCTCGTACTGTAACAGCTGGTTGCGTACTGGCCAAACTAACACCGCGAATCTTCACATTTAGACGTCTTGATATAGATTTTATTTTTTTTACATTTCAGAGAGCGATTAATCAGTCCAAGACATTCCCATCCGTCCCTGATTCAGCCTCGTCGTCGTTGTAATTACTGTACGGCGCTTAAGGACGTTCCCATTTGCATAATTGATTCTTTTTATCGAGGCACGTCTCACTATCTCTCTCACATACAATCTGCTACGCAGGATGGTTTTTTAACAAGGGAAGATGTGAAACGCTGATCCTAATTCAGTTGTCTCCCTTTCCCAGTGATCTCGTTTTTTAATCTCGTTTCCGAGCTCGCGTCTCCACACGTCTTTGTTCATCATCCTTTTGTCAGTTTTTTTTTAATTCATCTGTAATTTCACCTCTTCATTTTATGTCTCTCCGTCGTCCTGTTTCTGTTTTTCTTTCTTTTTTTTTTTTTTTTATCTATTACCCTATTTTTCAGACTATAAGGTGCATCTGATTATAAGGCTCGCTGTCGATTTTTGAGAAAATGTAAGGATTTTATGCGCCTTATAGTCCAAAACAAATACAGTAATATCGCCCACCACCAAAAGTTAAATGGCAATAATGTCTTTGCTTGTGTCTGTGTGCATGGGTGTGAGTTTAGCAAAAAAAAAAAACTCACAAACCAGTGGACTGATTATATTAAAACATTTAAAAATGAATAATTGGAACCACGTCTACAACTTCTAACTTTTAAAGTCAACCTGATTCAAGAAGGATACCACAGCTAAACAACACAAAAATGGCTCAAAATTAACTATTACCACATAAACTTTAAGTCATTTGCTTTTGACTGGATTCTGAGCTCATCCTTTACCCTTTATTTATCCAGGTAGTCTCATTGAGCCACGAGAACTCATTTTCAAGAGAGACCTGTTTAGGGAGCAGATCCTTCCATCACTAACACACCAGTGAGATCCTGCAGCATCATAACTTCTCATCAGTTGTAAGATTTGACCAAAACAGCTTGACTTCTGTCATTTCTCATCATCACATGATCTCTGGCATGAAAGGTGGTGGGTGATATGCATTCCTTAAAGAAAAGATAGGCCTCCTTTTCCTCGTTCCTTCAACTCCACTATCAGTTGTTTTACTTTTCACTAAAAGAAAACTAAAGAAATCCATTTTTTAATTCCGTCTGTTTGTCGACGCGTAACTTGTTACGCAATTTTTGCGTTATTTCTACAGTTCTTATATCGAAACGTTTATCTCCATCCATCCATTATCTTTACCCGCTTCTTCCATTTTGGGTCACGGGGATCGCCGGTGCCCATGTCCAGCAATCACTGTGCGAGGGGCGGGGGACACCCTGGACAGGTCTCCAGTCCATCACAGGGACACATAGAGACAAACAACCATTCACTCTCTCACTCACACCTAGGGACAATTCAGAGTTACCAGTCAGCCTAACATGTATGTTTTTGATCTGTGGGAGAAAACTGGAGTACCCGGAGAAAACCCACACATGCACGGAGAGAACATGCAAACTCCACCCAGAAAGGCCCCCAGACTGGGATTTGAACTGGGGACCTGCTCGCTGAGAGGCAGCAGCTCTACCAGTTATGCCACCATGCCACCCGTACGTTTATCTCATTCAGGAAATTCCTTCTATGGCTTTTGGTATTTGTGTAAATTTTACTTTTTGAAATATTTACCTTTTTCTGGCATGTTTTCCACATTAAAAATGAACGGAGGGCTCGTTACATCCTTCAAAACCATTTTCTGCTCATTGCAGCTTTTGTTCTGGTTCAGATCTTTTAGCTACTTTCTGCTAATTTCAGCTTTTTTCTTCTTTATGTGCTCCTTTCGGCTTCTAATGTCTGCTTTTTTCTTGAGCATTTTCAGCTACTTTTTGTCTAATTTCAGCTTTTTTTCTGCATATTTCAGTTTCTTTATTTGTTTTTTTGCTAATTTCAGATTGTTTTCTAGTCTGCCTTCATCTGCCTGTTTCAGCTTATTCTGCTTATTTCTGTTACATGTCTGCTCCGTTCAACTTTTTCTATACATTTCTGCCATTTGTCTGCTGCTTTCAGCACATGTCTGCGCTTCAAATTCTGAAAAGTGCTGAAACTTTTTCAGTCTGGTTTCAACCTTTTAAGTAAATCCATAAAAAGGTTTAAATCAAAACAACTGGACTTTATTTTGTAGCTGAAAACTTTTGGCTTCTCATCTGAAGAGCTTATGCGATTCAAAGAATGGAAACTAATTGTTTTATTTTAAATCTTTCTTTGTCCTGGATGACTGAGAATCTTCACCAGCAAACCTTTTAAGCAGCTTTCAGCAATCTCAATTCGCCCGGCGGCCCTGTCAATTCGATGCTCTGCCCCCTCCCGACGAGGAAGTCTGCGGACCTATCAGAGGGACCCGGCTGAATAAACATTGTGTCATCATTTCAGGACTTTCTGATGCTCTCTGGCGCTGTCCTAGGTCGACCTCGGCACCCCTTGCGAGTGTTTATGGATCTCACCAGAGGGAACTGACTGATTATACCATTCTTATTATAACTCCTACAGTGCCTCTGGAGTGTCCTTGGACACGCTCACCGCTCTTGTCATCTCCCCTCCCTTGTGGAACATCTGCATCACTATGTGCTTTTGTGCGGGGTGTTTTTTTCAATCTCAGGCTATCTCTCCTCGGCCAAGAAGTGAGAGTTAGATAGGATTTTTTTTGCCTCCAGCTGGTGCAAAGAGAATAACCTTCACATCAATGTGAAGAAGACAAAGGAGATGATTGTGGACTTCAGAAGGAACAAAAACATCTACACCCCCCCTGAACATAAGAGGAGAGGATCTGCGGTGGAAGTGGTCTCCAGCTACAAGTACTTGGGTGTACACATGAATGACAACCTCAGCTGGAGCAACAACACCACCAGCCTGATCAAGAAAGCTCATCAGAGACTCTACTTCCTCAGACAGCTGAGACGAGCTGGTCTGGGAAGCTCAGTCCTCACCTCCTTCTATAGGTGTGCAGTGGAGAGCATCCTGTGCTCCAGCATCAACGTGTGGCATGGAGGCTGCACAGCTGCAGAAAGAAAAGCTTTGCAGAGAGTGGTGAAGGCTGCACAGAAATCTGTCGGAATCAGCCTCCCCACCGTCACAGACATCTACACCTCCAGATGCAGGAAGAGGGCCACCTGCATCATGAAGGACCCCACTCACCCAGCACACACACTTTTTGCCCCACTCCCCTCAGGAAGGAGGTTAAGGAGCATTAAGTGTAGAACCACTAGACTGAGGAACAGCTTCTACCCTGAGGCTGTTAGACTCATGAATCTCTAACTAGAATAATCACTGTGAAAAACCATATCATGTTGCTGCTGATCTGTTTCATGTTGCTGCTGATCTGTTTCAATGTTGATGTGTTCATGCGTGCACATCTGCTCACAGACTCATGTTCATGTTTGTGCTGATGTTCAATGCTTTATGTTATGAGTGCTTAGTGTATATTTAGTTGATGTTTTTCTTAGTTCATATCTTAGATGTTATTACTGTTTTTCTTATACATTTTATTGTTGGATGTAACTGGGACCCCGTGTACATAATTTCGCTCCACCACATGTACCACATGAGGTGCGAATGACAATAAAGAAACTCTGACTCTTACTCTGACTATGCATGTGTCACCTTCATTGCTTTTTGTCTGAAACAGGTCTCACTTGTAAATGAGTCTTCAAGTCTCAATGTGATTTATCTGTTTAAATAAATAAGCATTTCTGCAGGAAATGAGCTGTTTTTTTTGTAAATTGTTCACATCAAATAAAGATCGGCTCAGTGTTTTGTTCATCTGTGCATCACTTTCCTTTCTCTCAGACCTGCTGACTACTCCTGGGAGAGGAGGGATGGAGAGCTCCCCCAGCTGTCCAAAGCCGACGGTGCCGTCCTGTCCTTTTTGATGCTCAACAAATCAGACAACGGGTTCTACGTGTGCCACGCTGACAATGGCATCGGGAAAGGCATGGGGGAGTACATGCTGCAGGTGCAAGGTAAGAGGAGAAAACTGAACAGAGACATCAACCACGGGTGGAAGTGATGGGGAATGTGGACAAAAATGTTCTTTTTACGTTTCTTCATCATGTTTTTGTTTTTTTTATTTCTTCTGTTGTTTGTTGTGGCTTTGCTTGTACTTCCATCTTTTTTTCTTGTCTGATTTTCTTTCCTCCTGTTTTTGTTTCTTGTGTTTTCTTTGTTTTTTTTTTTTTATATATATTCTCATCCAAATGCCATCACCACCATTTGCTCGATCTTGTGCTTTTTTCCTTTGGCTTTTTCACGTACTTGTTCAATCCGTGGCGTTTTTGTTGCGCTTTGCTTACCCTGTAACTCATTATACCCCCCACCTCCTCCTCCAACAAAGATCCTATCGACCCAGACTCCTCAGACTTCACCTCCTCCCCTTCTCTTGATTCTCCAACCTCCTCATCTTTCCCTCCTTCAACCTTTCTTCTGTCCTCCTCCCCTCCTGACATCTTCCAAGGCTCAGGGTCAGGACTCACTGACTACATCCCCACCTCCTCCTCCCCCGACTCAATCCCTCCAACAACTGTCTCCCCAACCACCATAAGTTCCTCCTCCACCACCACCCTCTCCAACGCCCTCTTCCCTGACCTCCCCGAATCCTCTGATATTCCTACTTCTTTCTCCCCACGCGTCCCCCCTTCACCTGCCACTCCTTCCCCATCGTCCCTCACACCCTCAGTTTCCGTCCAGCTGAATGGAGTTTACACTGTCACAGGTAAAACCAGTTACACCCCCACGCACACACACAGTAATGGAGTGGAAAAGACAAACAATTAAAGTTGCAGCTTTGTTATTTTTCTCCTTCAGTAGACAAACTGAGTAGCTGTCAGAAACACTTGGAAATTGTTTTTTTGTGCACATGCAGACAGGAAGTGTAAAGAAACACACAGTGATGGACAAGATTGGATTATTTTGTGGCTGTGTCACAACTATTTCATGTTTTTTTTTTTCTTGTTTTCCTCTTTCCTCCTATCAATGACTCCTAACCTGCAACCCTATCCCCAACACACACTCCTCTTATCTGTGCATCCATCCCTCCATCCATTCATCCATCCATTCATCCATCCATCTAAACATTCAACAATCCATCTCATCCACTTGAGAAGATGATGCACGCAACTTAACAGGTATAACTTTTCCATGTGTCTCCTGTCTTTGTGACTGTTGTGTCATCCACCTGTTTGTGCATCTATCTGTTTATGGTTCTCTTTGTCTTTGTCTGGGAAAAAATAACAAACCAAAGGTCTAGAATTGTTTGAAAGAATGTAAAGGGCATGCCATCGTGTAATCTGACGTGATTTGTTAGTGTTGGAGTATGTAACGAGATTGACTTCCAGCTACTGTCAGAGCAAATTTGAGCTTAGTGTGTAAATTTAGCAGAGTTGTAGCCAGTTTAGTCTTTTTTAAGTCAACTTAGCTGTGGCAGCCGTTTGAATCAGGCTGAGTCCAAAAGCTAAATAGTTGTAGATTTACAACTAATGAGTTTACTTTCTGAAAGTTTCCATAAAATCTGTTCAGCGGTTATTATGCTAACAGAGCGTTCCTCAATCAGTTGGCTCTCAAGTTATAAGTTGTGGATCAGTATCAGCTACTACCACACCCACTTTTAGCTCAGTATCTGTATAATTGACGTAGTGATCTCAGTCTTTGCTAAACTTACCTTCCTGTGGCGGCCATTTTAACTTGGATTGAGACCAAAAGCTAATGTTTTGTAGATGTGCATCCAGTAGTTATTTTCTGAAAGTTTCATGAAAATCAATAAAATTAAAAGCAAGCAAACAGGACACAAACATTGTTGCTCCATTTTTTACCTTGGTGGCGGGGGATAGTGTACTCAGGAAGGAAAAATTGATATTTTGCCAGCTCATCCATCATGTAAGTCATACATGTGCAACAGGAGCATCATGCTACACACATTCATTGTAGAGCTGTCATTTCTAACTCGAGCCCGAAGCCCAGCCCGAGCCCAGGCCATAATAATGTGCTTAAAGTGCGGGCTGGGCCGGTCTCAGGCTTTGATGTGGTTTTATGACTCATACAGCACAAAGACAACTAAATAAGAATGCCCAATATAAAACTGTGTTAATCTACTTGTAGAGGAGGAGGCAGGTCTGACCAGTCAATTGAAAGAGGTAAAAAATATGTCCTGGTAAGCTCAGATGGATCAGCTGATCACCGGCCGCGCGCGTCTCCGCACCTGCTCTCATCTGCGGTGAAGGAAGTAGCAGCATCTACAAAAGCCGAAGCGAACAGCGCGTTCAATTAAAATAGCCTTGTTCTTTTTTTTCCAAATGATTTTATTCTAAAAATATTTTTGTTCATCTGTATAATAGCTTATCTTTAGAGTTGATTTTTTTTTAGTCTATTCGTTTTGTTAATATCCATTTGGTGAAACAAGAAATCTTATAGCTTCCCTTATTTGAAATACATTTTTAAAATATCGTGTCAGACTGATTTGCTTACAAAAGCAGTAAAAGCTTAATTAATTTGTACCTGTAATTACAGTTAATCCATCGGTTTTGGGTTGGGCTCGGAAAAAGTGATACGGGTTCGGGACGGGACAGATTTTTTTAGGCCCGAATGCAACTCTAAGTCATAGCTCTCTAAGACATGCAAGCTAGCTTGACCTCTTAAATGGTACAAGTCATTTACACGGTGTTCCACTTCCTGTGCGTGTGTTTATCAATGTTCTGTGAGAGAAAGGATTGGGGGAGAGGGGGGATGCAGGCTTTGAGTTCTTCTCTGGGTCTTGTCTGCTTTCTGTTTGATGCTGACAACAGGATTTATGGCCTCATTCTCATTCTCGCCTCGTCAGCATGCCCCTCTCACCTCCACACCGGCCAGTCAGAGTGTTTGTTCACTTTCTGTGTGTTTGTGTCTTTTATTCCTCTCAGGATCCCCTCCCCTCCACCTGCTTTCTCTCTGGTTCCCTGTTCTGTCTCTCAGCTGGCCCTCTGGTTGGCTCATCTCTCAGTGGCAGAGGTTCTTCTTATAAAACTGATCATCACATCATCTGATGTCCCTGTGGTTCTTTTGTTTTGATTTTACCTTTTGGTTTCCGTTTTGTCTCTGTGTTTATTTCTCCTTTCGTCTCCCTCTTATTCCTTCATCATCTGTGTTTTCAATCGTGCGTTTTGTGCTTTTTTATGTCGGACACGTGTGAAAAGTGCTGTTTCAATGCTGATGATGTCTTAGTGATATTTTTCACAGACGCTCAGGATTTATAACGTCTGAAAAGTCAGGCGAAATAAATGCTCTATCACTGTTTTTGCTGAAATTGATGTCTTCTTTAAGTGGCTAAAATGGCTGACGTAAGGAGAAAAAGAGGGGAAAGGTATAAACTCCTTGCTGTTGGGTGAAACATGCATCTCTAAAAAGTTTCAGTTCTATAAAGATTTGGAGAAAAAAGGTCTTTAAGCAGCTGGTGTTGTCCATGGCCTTTACAAAGTAAAATTATAAAGGAATACAAATGAAAATAAAATGTTTTTGTAATATATGCATTACATCCCAATTACTTCTTTACTCCTAATTAATAAAAATAGCAATGAAAAGTTGTTTCATTAAGTTTAAATTTAACTTTTAAAACCAACTTGTGTCACTAAAAGTACCCTAAATATTCAGTGTATAGATGTGACAAAGTATGATAACTAAAAATATGAACTTCAGTTACCATACTTGCCGCCGTATAAGTCACATCAGTCCAAATATGTCTAAAAAAGTGGAAAAAAACATTAAAAAAGTCACTTCACCATATTCGTCGCATCTATTGTGCATCACCGATGACCACCCGGAAATGTGGGTCGGTGTTGTGCCAAAAATCGATCGGCTGCCGAATGGTGGCCGCAGGAACGTGCATGGGAGGACTTTAACAAGAATTTAACAAGACTGACACTTAAAAACAATTGTTTGTTTGTTCAAAATTATAGTAAAGGTGTGTCTCAGTTGAACTTTTCCTTAATAAATGCACTTTGACGGTCAAATCAGTTGCATTTCAAAAGCCGATTCGCGGAAGCGGGAGCGCGCAGAGAGACGACTCGCTGTGCATTTCTTTGAAATTTAACAAGATAACCACCTAAAAACAATTATTTTTTTGCTCAAATTTATAGTAAAGGTGCGTCTCAGTTGAAATATTCTTTAATAAATGCACTTTAATGGTCAAATCAGCTGCATTTCGCCTGGGTGACGTGGCAAAATGCAGCTGATTTGACATTTGCTCCAGGAGTTCCAGAGCAAGACAAAGGTGGCCGTATGGCAAGCCAAGTATATCACTAATAGCCATTTTTACATATTAATGAGACACTTGGCTTGCCATTTTAGTCGAGGGCCCTCTAGTGGCTGAAAATGGTAGTGTTCAACATTTTCCATGTCGGAATGAATGAAACTGTCAGATCTCACCCAAAAATTGGGTTATAAATACGGGGGGGGAATAAATATGTCGCTTCACTGTATAAGTCGCAGACATGCTAATTTATGCAAAAAAACTGCGACTTATACAGCGAAAATTACAGCAATCATTGCAGATTACTTATTATTTAGATTATTTAAAACAAATAACAATGTTTCTAACTGAAGATTTGGGTTTCTAGAATTCAAAAGTTGCTGAACTGGCCTTTTGTTTGTAGGGAACTGTGAAACTCTTCGTTCACTGTCAAAAAAAGTCTGGCATAAAGGAGTGTGCAGGGATTTCACCCACCATCAAGTGTTTGTGTGTTCCTATCCATCAGTGCGCAGAACTTTGACTGTAAGGATATAATCTTGCTATAAGTTCTACAAAAACAATGGAGGCTGATGAAATGACCTCCTTTCTTTCGCCTTGCTTTTTATTTTTCCCATCCCCTCCCTCTGAAGGTTTGCCACAATGTGGAGTACATACTGACACCTCCTCTTTGCTCCCCTGTTCTTATTTTTTTTTCGTTTTGCCTTTTCTCTGTCATTCTCCTCATTATTTTCTCTCACTCTTTTTCACTCTGTTTCTACTGTCTTTCATCATGCGTCTCCCATTCCCACCAATATTCATCCAGCTCATTCTTTTATTTTCTCAGTCTCCCTCTTCTCTTATTTCTCACTGTTTCTGTTGCTTCTTTGTCTTTTTCTTTCTCATTTACTCTCATTTAATGGGGCATATTTTTTCCCTTCCCGATTCCTAACTTCTCCTCTTCCTGACTTTTTCTGAAGACACAACAGCGATGTCGACATCTTCGGGGGTGGACCACGCCGTGATCGGAGGGGTGGTGGCGGTTATCGTCTTCATCCTGCTTTGCCTCCTCATCGTCCTCGGCAGATACCTCATCAGACACAAAGGTCACCATCATCTCACGCAAACAAACACGCAGATGCAGATGCAGGGTGACACGCTCATGCATTCATGTATGAACATACGGGGAAACATGCTGGCATAAATATGGATACATGTGAACTACTGCTGGAGAACTGCAGAGGCAAACAAGTGCACTTACAGAGTGTGAACTCTAAGCTCCAGATCTTGGAATAAAAAATAAATAAAAACTGTGTTTCTGCAACAATGTGTCTGAGATGGAGCAGCTGAAAACACTCGATTCTGTTTCTGCTCATAATTTTGTTCACGACGCTGCACTAATGATCCTGTCAGGATGGTTTAAATGACTGTACTCATGTCAGACGTTTCAAATATTCATTTGAAGCAAACTATCCATGCATCCATAAACTTTGTCTGCTTCTTCCTTTTTGGGTTGTGGGGGTCACTGGTGTCCATATCCTGCAGTCACTGTGTGAGAGGCGGGGGACACCTGGACAGGTCTCCAGTCCATCACAGGGACACTTGGAGACAAACGAGACAAATAACCGTTCACTCTCTCACTCACACCTAGAGACAATTTAGAGTTACCAATCAGCCTAAAATGCATGTTTTTGGTCTGTGGGAGGAAACAGGAGAACCCGGAGAAAACCCAGTATCATTCACACTGAAACTGCTTAGGGTCATACTGGGGTGTGACTGCTGGTGACTAATTGGTGAACATCATTAATTGGGTCTCCAGTATGTTTCACTACATTCTCAAGGTTGTCTTGATGCTTTTCTTATTTTTAAATCATTACGTATGAACTGATCAAATCTATTGATCTTTGTTTCAAAAGTCTACTCTGGTGGATTAGATTATAAACACGAGGTCAGTAGCCAAGGTGGGGACAAAATAATCTGAAGGTGTTTACAATGTTTATATTGGTGGTAAATTAAATAATGTGCATGACCTAAAATACTATTTTAAAAGTTCAAAAGCTGTGCACTTTGAAATAAGCCATGAATTTCAAATATTGGCAGCACAAAAGTGTCCATGTGGCTCTGCGGTCACATAGAGCAGAAAATTAAGGGTCATCCAAGTTTTTATGTCTTTAAGACTGGCTTATAATCTAAGTAACTAATTGGATTCATAGATAAATATAACTATGTATCATCCATTCATCCATCCATTATCTTTACCCACTTCTTTTTTGGGCCGCAGGGGTCACTAGTGCCCATGTCCAGCAATCACTGTGCGAGGGGCGGGGTACACCCTGGACAGGTCTCCAGTTCATCACAGAGACACATAGAGACAAACAACCATTCACTCTCTCATTCACACCTAGGGACAATTTAGAGTTACCAATCAGCCTAACATGCATGTTTGTGGTCTGTGGGAGGAAACCGGAGTACCCGGAGAAAACCCACGCATGCACAGAGAAAACATGCAAACTCCACCCAGAAAGGCCCCTGGACTGGGATTTAAACCGACAGCCTTCTTGCTGAGAGGCAGCAGCTCTACCAGTTGCAGCCACTGTACTGCCCCACTGTGTATCATCAGCATAACAATAAAAATTTATCCCATGCTGTTTAATAACTTTACCTAATGGAAGCATATATAATGTAAAGAGTATTGGTCCAAGCAGTGAACCCTGAGGAACTCCAAGACTAACTTTGATGTTTGAAGAAGATCCATTATTTACATTTACAAACTGGAATCTATCAGATAGATATGATTTAAACCATTTTAGAGCAGTTTATGTAATCCCAATATCACATTCAAGCTTCTGTAGTAGAATATTGTGACCAACTGCATCACGTTACAGAAATGACTTGAAGCGATAACTCTGAAGTCATGCAGGGAGATTGCTATATTACGATTTCCAAAACCCCTTTGGAATTCACCTCTACCAGTTGTTTTACTGCCTCCCCAGTTGAATTCCTCTACCGTTTGCTCCGTTTGCTCACTGTGTGTCGTTCTTGTGCCACAGGAACGTATCTGACCCACGAGGCCAAGGGCTCGGATGACGCCCCTGACGCCGACACAGCCATCATCAACGCAGAGGGAGGCCACTCTGGAGCAGAGGACAAGAAGGAGTACTTCATCTAGCTGGAGGGCAGAGTGGTGGAGGAAAGGAATGAGGAGGAAGTTTTAAAAGATATGGCTGAAGAAGAGAAGGAAGAAAACCTCCATTTGTTTTCACGACGCTTCAGTTCCTCACTTTCCAGGGAGAGTCGAAGGGGGAAGGGAGGGGGAGGACTGTGGGGAGAAGAAGTGACGAGCTGATCTTCAACTACCCTCTTTGCATTGATACAGGGAAGTGAGATTTTTGCACTGACGTTAAGATGAACTGAAGTTACACACACACACACGGAGGCATCATTCTGGGGATGGTTTTTAATTTTGTTGTTTTTCCACACAGACTTGAACGCTCGTAGACGCTCAGATTAACAAATGCGAGCTTCCTACTAACACATCTCAATTCTGACACAAGCATCCAGTTGTCAAAGCAGTGGTGGTGGTGGGGGGGGGGGGGGTTGTGAAAAAAAAAATGTAAATTGTAAATCACATTCCGACATCTTGGACTGACTTTTCCGTGTTTCAAAGCTTCATCGCCATCACTCCCTGAAGCATTTCCACCAAATCAGGTCTGTCCTCTCACTTTTCTGTCCTCATTCTCTCCATCAACAAGGCAGAATCCCTCCGTAAACATGTTCAAGTCCATCAAAACAAACTTCATCTATCTATGTCATCAAACCTCTTCCTGTTTCCTCACCAAAATCCTGGTACAGACAGTCAAATTACCCACAATGCACCACAAAAACCTGCAAAAATAGCATTCCCGCCTTGTGCTACCAAGCCCAGAGGTTCCAGTATAGGGATATAAATATATATAAATGTATAAATATAGAGTTATATAGCATTCTTTTTACTTGACAAAACTGTTTGGTGTTGTAAATACACTCTCTCTCTCTTTCTCTCTCTCTCTCTCTCTCTCTCTCTCTCTCTCTCTCTCGCCCTTCTGTTTTTACATTCTGTCTGTTCTCTCTCTCCCTCTACACCTCCCTCTCTCCTCGCTCATACAGTTTGTTACTGTGTTACGGTAACACATTTACTCGAAAGAAAATCTAAATAAAAAGCCTGCCTGTTTTTATTACATGCGTGGAACTGCTCAGTCAAAAATATCAATATGTTGTGCGGGGGGGGGGGGGGGGGGGGGGAGGGAAAAGGGAGACTATAAGTAGAAAAAGAGGGGGGGGGGGGAGGGGGGGGAGGTGGGGGGGTGGGAGTGAGCATCTGGAAAGC
>NC_056506.1:45048583-45055031 GCF_014905685.2 Nematolebias whitei | reverse complement strand
TTTTTTTTTTTGTGTAGTTTTTTTGGTGGGGGGGGGGGGGTGGTGGGTGATTACTTTTGAGAGATATTTTTTTCTCGTCAGCGTCTCGTGTGTTACAGTCAGTGTTAACCGTTTACCATGTAAGCTGGTTTTTCCGTCCACAAGTACAAAAATCAAACTTGTCTTTTTGCTTCCATGCTGGTTTTTCTGTCCCCTCGTTGCTCCCATGGGTTCTCCCTGATGTTCTTCAGCCCCTCGGCTCCTTTACCTGAGTCTGTAGCAACATCTGACTCAAACACAGGTCCCAAAGTCTAGTTTTGATGGAGGTTCTCCAGCCCCGGTTGGTGCTGGCGCTTTAACCTGAACCTGCTGCAATGTCTCGGTAAGGACACCTGGCTGCAAAGTCAACGAGTGATGGACGCCACAGATTTCAAGAAGCAGATATGTTTGCTGCTCCTGGGAGGAGAATTTTTTTTTTTTTTTTAATGTTCGGAGCCAAACTGGTCTCGCTACACACATTAAAACAAACTATTGTTTTTGTACGCAGGCCTCGTTTACCAGCTTCGCTAAAGGTTCCCATAAACGTGCGCTCCATTATTAGTTGGAAGTTGGCCTTGGCAGTGGACGTTCCACTCGGCCCGGTCTTGGAAATTGATTGCAATCTAACTAAGAGGCTTCTGGCAGCAGATCGTGCTCGCGCCAAGGTTGAGTTTGGCAGGCGTAAAAGCCGAGCTCCGAGCCCAGGTTGCACTAACGCTCAAGAAAGTCATTTAGGAACTTTAATGTCCTCCTCTGTTTTTCCTCCTTCCGCTCCACTCGTCCACTTCTTTTCATCCTTTAATCAATCATCCCGTCTGCGTCCTGATCCACCTTCACCCCGTCTCTCCTCCTCTCGTCACTCCTTCCCCTCTCCGTCTCCGATCGATGTCCGACCCTCTTCTGTCTCGTGGAGCAGCCTGTGTCGGCGCACGGTAGAGTAGATGTGTGCTGGTGGCTCTTTGGAGAGGAGTGCATGCGCTGTTGATACACAGTTCGTTTGTGCCCAACTTTATTGGAAATGTTAAAAGGTTGCTGGAATGCTTAGAGACTGCAGCGTTTGAATCCCATCGGAGGGTGGTGCAGCGGCTCCGTCACGTGACGGGGAGCTAAACTTTCCTCTGTAAGTGAAGTCTGCACGTCGCTGTGTCTCCTTCAGGCGCTTCTTCTGCGAGTCCAAAGACAGGTGCGTTAGGTAAACGGGTTAATCTAAAGTGATTGGAGGAGCATATCGTGCTGTTCTGTGTCTGCGTTGGTCCTGAGGCGGACTGGGGGGGGCTTTAAAAGGATGCTCCCCACCACCCAGGCTAGGACATCCCTGTCATGACCCTCTACATCTACAGAATGAAGCAGGGATATCAGATGATCAGCTTCATGATGTGCATGTTAAAGAACTCCCAACACGTCAGCGTTTAGCTTCTGTCTGAAGACCAGAGGACCAGCTTTGTCTCGGAGGTTGCTCATTAGCGTTGAACTCTATTTAGTCGAGCTCCGCTGTGAACGAAGGGATGGGTTCCTGCCTCATACTTAACAAAGTGTAATGTCTCTTTAAAACTAACGAACCTGTATTTGCCTGTAATTTATCATCCTGTCCTTTGTCTTAGTTTATGTGCTAGCATGTAGCTTGCATGAGAAACGGTTGGAAAAGTGTAGATAGCGTTGGAGAAGAGAAGTGGCCGACGAGCTTCTCTCCTGAGACAAGAGCGGCGGTCGGCCCGGCTGACCTCCCTGCTGTCCTCTGTTCTGCAAACATACGCTGTGTCCCAGTTAAATCCATCTGGACCCGTCCACGCTCCCAAGGTCCCTGCAGGAGACCAAAACTCTCATATTTCTCATCTCTCTGACATACGCACCGTTGAACTGGGACGTGCAGTATTTCGTGGCGTCGGTGCAGTGATAACCAGCTGTCACCAGATGCCAGCAAAAGCTTTCCTTCGCCCTCTTCAGTCAGTTTAAGCTGTTCTGCCCCTCAGAGTGAGTCCCACTCCGCTTTAAGCAGCCTCACACTAGCTGCTGCTCATTGTTCTTTTCTTTTTTTTTGTGTAGAATTAAGAATTTGATTCTTTAATTATGTTTTTTTTTTAAAGGTGTGCATATTCTTCAGTGTTTGACTTTCAGTTCAACTGATAATTTTCTTTTCTTTAAAATTAGATTTTCCCAGTTTTGAATGTTAGAAGTGTAGTTTTTTTGGCATATTTTCTCCTTTCAGCAGCCATTTAAAAATATTTTTTCATGTATATAGCGTTGCCTTTACTGTAAACTTCTACATGCAGACACACACACACATTGGATGCATACTCATCCACACACATATCTGGATATGCACAGCAGGCGTGACGTCTGTTCCTACGGTGTATTTGTACAAATGTGTGTGTGTGTTTGTGTATGAGTGTGTATTAAATGACCCAAGCAGACTCCAGAGACACTCTTAACGTGTGTTACATTTACAAACATGTCTTTATTTCCATGACAAACAAATTTATTTGTGTTTGGTTTCCTTTCTATGGATGACAAGTCTTCCTTTTGAGTGAATATCACACGGAGATAGTGCCGACATGTCTGTTTATTTGTACTAATGACTGATCAGGATCAATGTTCAGAAAATATTTTTCTCTTTTTTTTTTTTTTGTTAGAATACAAGTTCAGTTGTTGACTTCAATAAACATGCATTTGAGTTAATTTCACATTTGTGTTGCTTGTTTTTCCAAGTAATAAATTATGTAATTAAAATTATTTGTATTCATTCAGAGGCTGCTTTGAGTAGCGGTAGTTTGTTTCTGGACTGCAGGATCCACATACGTTACTATAATGATTTATATTCTAGACCTAAAGGTCAACTTTTCTGTAAAAATGCATATGTAAACCATGTTCTTGTATTTTTTTAAGAATGTGACAGACACTATTAAATAAAACAAACTAAATTAATTCATAAACATATCAAATGTTAGACTATTTTGTGCTTCTTTTACATTTATAATAATAAGAAAATAATAATAACAATAATATATTTATTTAGTTGCCTCAATTATTTGATTTGTTTAAAAAAATTATAATTTTTGTTGCTTTTTTTTAATCTTATTTATTTTTGTTTTATTCTTTTGTGCTTTCATTGCTTTATTTTATCTGATTTTTTTAGGTTTTTTTTATTATTATTATTTTTCCTAACTTTTGTTTATTGTTATGTTAAGCACAAACTCTAGTTGTGTTAATATGTGTGATAAAATAGTTTATAAATTAAGTAGGCATTTAAGCCATGCAGTTACAATATAATCCACTAGAGGGCAGTATACTAAAGGAATCAAAGCTTTTACTAGCTGTAACGGTGCTGCAATAATTTAATTATTTGGCAGGATTTTTTTTTGTGTAAATTCTTTAAAAAAAAAAAAAAATCTAAATAAATATTAAAAAACATTTTAATCCAAAAATCCATTTTATGAAACAACCCAAGGCAAGGTTTCTTTTAGACACAAGAAAGTAACTATTAAATGTTTTTATCTCTTTGAATACACTTGTTTTGTGGAGATGTTAATAAAGAAATAATATTGTTTCAGTGTGCAGAATTGTATTAAAAGAGAAGCTTAAAAATATTTTAAGTTGCTGAATAAGTATGCTGCATAGATAACAGATAATGCAGAAATAAAAGACTAAAATGTCATGAAAGATTCTGATTATCTGGAGAAATCTTTTTTAAATTTAAAGTCTCATCATGTATAAATATATTATTTGATTTGTATTGAAGATGGAACTCTAGAAAGAATCACTTATATATATATATAATTTTTCATTATTATCTTTTTTATTATTATTATTTGCAGGTACCTGCAGAAAAACGACTCCAATTGAACAGACATCCTATTCAGGAAATGCCAGCTTTGAAACTGTTACAAACTTGTTATTGTCTTGTCCCGTTTCATTTTTCAACACTGAAATTTGAACCATTGTCTGTAACAAATTATTGAGCCTCGTGTTTAAAGTGCAGCAATGCAGGTGAGAAGTAAAGTAACTCAAAGCAAACTGTGAAACAACACAGACCATGTTTTCCTGAAAGGTTCAATTTGAAAGAGTTTACTCCTGTAATCTTTTTTACATACAGTTTTATGCAACTCTGAAATGCAGGTATGCACTCAATGTAAACAAAACAGTCAACTATGAAAGCTTAAGTCACATTATTGACATTAGTTGGTCTAAATGTGAGCAGCACAGTGACTTAGTGGTTATTGTTATGCTCACATCAAGAAGGTCCCATTGCTTCTGCTTCTTCTGATTATTATTATTATTATTGTTATTATTATTATTATTATTCGAGCCGAGATGGAGTGGGCAGCCAACCTGGGACCAGAAAGTTACCATTTGACTCCTCGTCATCCCTACATATTGTTGTGTCTCTGAGGAAGACACAGTCCCTATTTGCTCTCCGGGCGTAGCTGCACACTGCTCCACCTGGCTGCATCTCAGGTGTGATGAGTTGAATGCAGACATCTAATTTTGCCAATGTATGGAAACATACAATGATAACACATAGCACATTCTTCTTTTTCGTTCAGCTTTTCCCTCTTCCGGGGGTCGCCACAGGGAGTCATCCTCCTCCATCTCACTCTGTCCTCTGCATCCTCTGTCCTCACTCCAACTTCCTCCATGTCCTCTCTAACTGCATATCTCCTCTTTGTCTTTTTCCTGGCAGCTGCATTTCTAACATCCTTCTACCAATAAACCCACGGTCCCTCCTCTGGACATGTCCAAACCATCTCAGTCTGGTCTCTAACTTTATCTCCCAGTTGTTCAACCTGTACTGTACCTCTGATGATCTCATTCCTGATCTTATCCATCCTTGTCACTCCTAAGGAGAACCTCAACATCTTCATTTCTGCTACTTCCAGTTCTTTCTCCTGTCTTTTTGTCCATGTCTCCATCTCCAGACCATACAACATAACTGCTCTCACCACTGTCCAGTAAACTTTTCCTTTGATCTTTGCTGGCACCCTTTTGTCAGATCTTCGTGAAGCCTCTCCAGTGTATGTTTGGTTTCAGGGCGCAGTTCTTGTCGCGGCCGCCGCAGCGCCCTCCTCTCCTCTGTGGATCAGAAATGGAGATTTGGAGAGGGGAGGTGGTGGTGGTACTCCATGAAGAGAGGGGATGTGTGCTGCTGATTGTCTGTGAGGTGGGGGGAGGGAGAGGGGAGGGGAGAAAGGAATTCAGAACTGGTTAAATGGGGATACAGAGCGCAGAGAGGAAAGGGAACAGAGAGTGGAGACAGATTCATTTTACGCACGGGGAAAGCGGGGAAGTTTGTTCATAAAAGAGACAGGAAAGAGAAAGAAACATGGGATTTTTCTTCCTCCAAGCGGGTCTTGTTTCACTCTCATGACTCAGAGAGGATTCCAGCTGAAATCACCCTGTCGGGAGGAATTCATGGTGTCTTTCAGGGGACACGGAGCCGAGGGGTGGAATCTGAATGCGCTCGGCTGAACCATGCCAGCTTTGTGGATCATAACTTTGGCAATCGCTTTGAACCAAGGTGAGTAACAAAAGAAGAACAGATCAGAGCACGAACAGCAGAAAGTTTGCTTCCAAACACAAATGTGTCGTTTTGCTCAGTTTGGTGCGACTGCGCGCTTTGTGGCTCTGCGCCGGCACCACTTGCCTGTTTATTATGGCTGGCACTGACTCCACGCGCGTGGTTCTGCATGTGGACACAATGCTGTCTTATCATAACTACATCCCGCGGACACTAAAGAGGAACGAGTCATTGGGGCGCTCAGGGTCTCAGACGTGAACAGTCCGGACGCGCAGCGTCACTTATTCCTTCCTGGGAGAGAAGTGGAACATCTGCACATGACATTGCTTTGACGTGACCTTTAAAAGCATGAACTGTTGTGTAGATCTGGAACAAATGCGTGGGTCAAGACGGGCGCGCGCGCACGCAAACACACACTTTTGCGCATAACCTGTCAGTCCGGGGTGATTGATGAGGCGAGGATCTAATGCACAGTCTGGTGGCTGAGCTGTAACAGGAGTCACATTGAATCATTTTTCAAAGCGCACACACAGAGGGCACGCACGCGCCACGCACGTGCATGCCTTTAGTCACAGTGTGCGCGCGCGCTAAGGGTAGAGAGTAAAGACCAGAGCAAGGGTCCCTGGACAGCAAATCTGTTTGTGTGTGTGTGTGTGTGTGTGTGTGTGCGTGTGATGGAGATAGAGACTGAGCAGTGCAACCTCTGCTTAGATAGCAGGTAGAGTTGCGCGTGCGTGTGCGCGCCCCTGCTGGAATGGTTCAGGTGCCAAGAAAAATTCATATTTTACTGTAAAGATGGAGACGCATTCACTGAACTGGAGAAGAGCCCCATTACTAATATTAATGTTCTTATTTATTGATCACCTTGAAGGATCATCCTCTGCCTTTACTCCCCCCCCCCCCCCCCCCCCCCCCCCC
>NC_056506.1:45048407-45048483 GCF_014905685.2 Nematolebias whitei | reverse complement strand
CACACACACTCACACACACACTCACACACACACACACACACACACACACACACACACACACACACACACTTCTAAC
>NC_056506.1:45042953-45048397 GCF_014905685.2 Nematolebias whitei | reverse complement strand
GTTCAGTTTGATTCACGTGGTGAAACAAACACACACACACACACACAGTCTAAACTCTGGTTATCAGATTGAAGGAATTGACCACCTATGCTGATAGTTTTAATTTTGGACATCCTCCACAGACAGATCTTACAAGTTGTAAAGAAGCTCAGAGAACACGTTGTGCCTAATTTTAGATCAATATCTGTAAAATTGAGTGTACGCCTTTTGTTTCTAGCTAACGTTGATTAGTTGTTCAGACCAACTTGAACCGGGGGTGACTCTAAAATTTAATCATCTGTAAATGTAGGTCCAATAATGACTTTCAGAGACTTTCAATAAAATCATTCAAGTGGTCCATGAAACATTTTGCTAACAGACAAATAGGGTTGACATCAAAGTTGAAAACTGACATTTTCAATAAAAACAATTTACAATTTGTAGAGCTCAGAGTATTTGTTGCTGAGTACTCTTAACTAGACCAAATTTGAGTACATTTGTCTGACTTGTAACTATTTTGTGTTGCTAAGGTCACTTAGCTGTTGTGGCCATCTTGGGTGGGATTGACTCCAAAAATGAATTAGCTGTAGAAGTACTTTAAATGATGACTTTCTGTAAGTTATATTCCAATCCACTGAGATATTTTACTATTTCAGAAGCTCTAAACATGATCTTCAAACCCTCCAGATGTGAATAAGGTAAACAGAAATGTTGTGAGCTGTGAAGAAGAACAGATCAAGACAATTAGAGCAGGCTGATTATTGTAGCTATTGGAAAGACTTGAGCTGATGGCAATGAGGTCGAGGAGAAAGGAAATCAACACACAAGAGGACTGCATCAAAATATAACAAAGGAGAGGAAAACGTGGTCGGAGTAAATAAAAAAACTGAACAAATGTAATGAAACCCTAACAAACACAAAGGATGTGTTGATATGGGACAGAAATGAGAGAACAACTGAGCAGCACCGAAGGAGAACTTATCAAAACAGGAAACCAATAGAACAAAGGAGCTATGGAGCGGAGAGAAACCCAGACAGAAAGAAAACGGAGCGGAGCATCGGTGTCTCCCGCTGAGCCGGTGTAAGCCTGTAAATGTGATCAGCGTGAATCCGTCCTCTACATGCAGCAGCTGCAGCCTAATGTGTGTTTAGCCTGTTTGGACTCTTCCAGGTGCCTGCTGCCTGCTTTCCACGGCTGACAGCTCAGACTGCCTCCGCCTGAGCCGTCTGATTTACTGCTCAGGCTGGTGGTTCACCCAGGCCTTCCGACGCAAACCCACTACATCTCTGTGTGGCTGACCATGCAGCTGAGGGCCCCTGTAATTATTTTGGCCCTGGATGTTTGTGTGACGTGCAACCATGAACAGCAGTTTTGCTTGAGTCGAACGTTTTCGCAGCCTGATCATGCAAACACTGCAAGTAAAGCAATTCTTGCACTGCAAGCACCTGTCCCATCGCTCCCCCTCTCTCTCTTTCACACAAATACACTTTCTTTTTCCTCCCCCCTCTTTTTTTTTTCTTCTGTCACTAGCAGAGAGCGGAGCCCCAGATGTAAAGAGACAGGCCAAAAGACGGAGAGATGGAGGCAAAGAGAGATGAAGAAAGGAAGAGACAGTGGAGCTCAGTCCTAATCTGTTGACAAGAGGGGATGTTTGAAGATAAACAGAGGCAGAGCAGGAGAGCTCAGGAAGTTAAGACTGAGAAGGAAATAAAAAGAGCTTTTGGCCTCAGTCTCCACTTCAACAGCAGCCCAGCTGGACCGTCAATGTGTGATGGTTTATACTTGCAAAAGGTTTGCACCCAAAATGAGCTGCAGGGCATCCAGAGATCCCCAGAAAGTGACTCTTGACAGTTACAGACACAGATATGTGAATTTGCATCCTTTCATCAAAAGAAAAAAGAAAAAAAACCACAGAGGGAAACTGAAATGACAAGAAACTAATGACAACAAGTTATTTTGAATATTGGTTCAACAAGCATATAAAAAAAACTAATCAAGCTGGCCTTGACAAGAAGAAAGGCACTCTTAATAGTTCACCCCACAACCTTTTCAGGCAATCACAAAAATTAGGCTATTTCTGTAAATCGCTGACACTTCCTCATGGAAGTTGTGATTATTAAGGTTAAATATATTAATTAAGTTGTTAGTTAACACTGACCAGCTGGTGCCCTGCTTTAACAAGTGCAAAATAAGTAAAAAAGTGTAGTGAAATGAGGAGCAAGTGTCACCCTTGTCTTTTTGGTAAGCACTTTGATAACATTTACTGTTTTAAATGTGCTATATAAATAAATGGGACTTGACTTGACTTGACCCTTCTTCCTCCATTAGTTCACAAATGCTACATAATTGGTGCCCCGTGTGAGGCTATGTGCTAGAGGACCTGACACATGACCTCTGACCTGTCATCAGGTATTTTAGTCAACTCCTTGTGAGCAAACTTCTCCAGCTATCTCAGGTTTGAAGGGTTCTTTCTCCATGTTTCAGCTCCTTCTACAAATGTTCAACAAGGTTTAGATCAGGGCTCAGAAGACCACCAAAGAGTAATCCAATGTTTTGTTCTGAGTCATTTTTAAGTTATTTAGCTATGTGTTTTGGGCCATTTTCATGTTAGACAACCCATGACCTGACTGAGACTGATTGACAGGTTTGATACCAGACTGCACATTACACTTGATTATTCCTTGATAGTCTTGAGATTTCAAGGCATCCTGTGCCAACACACACTTTTAATCAAAGAGTTGCCATTTGTCTTATCTGTCTATTCAATTTTTCATCAGTTTTCCACATCTAGGAAGGTTATCTCCAGTCCTGCGAATCTGAAACCTCTGAATAATCTGTGCACCTGTAGTCACAGAAACATCAAGCTCCTTGGAGTTAGTCTTATGGCTTTTACCTTGAACACTTCTTGGCTTCTGTGACAGCTCTCTCCTTAGCTTTCTTTGGTCCACGTTCAGTGTGCTACAGACCATCGTACCAAACAGCACAGTGAAATCTGTAGATGTGTGACATCAAAAATCCCAGACTTTCTTTAGACTCCTGAAATGTTTTACCGCTAATCTCAAAACTTACTAAACAACTTCTGGAATCTCCAACAAATCAGTCAACCTTCAGAGTTAACCACAAATAATTTCCAAATATTGTAACCCTTAATCCTACACTTCCTGATGATCGTAGAAAATAATCTGACTTTAGATTAAGGTACCCTTTGCATTGTCACAGAAATGAGTCATAAGAAACAACACACATTTTTTTATTCATATTGATGATAAATATCTTCTTAAATTAAACATTTGTAAGCTAAATTTGTGACTGGATGCCAACCAGCGCATGTGTTTGTGCTGAAATGACAATAAATAGGTGACGTCCATGGAGAAGCTTGTTTGGGATCAAGAACTCCAATAAATTAGACGTATTGGTGCCATTTTGGGGCAGATGTGGCTGAGGGGTTAGAGCAGTCGTCCTCCAGTGGGAGAGTTGGGGGTTCGATTCAACCAGCAGTCACATGCCGAAGTGTCCCTGGGCAAGACACTGAACCTCTCATTGCCACTGATTTGTGTCCTATCGGTGAGTGTGATAAATCACTGATTAGTCTATGTGGAGATCTAGTAGAGTGCTGTATGAATGGGTAAATGAGAGCACAGATTGTAGTGTAAAGCGCTTTGAGTATTTTGATAAGATAGAAAGCTGCTATATACGTACAGTCCATTTACCAATTTTACCCTCAGATTTGTTGAGCAAAGTAAGTATGTAAAGACTGCTTAGGTTGAAATGGTAAACCTAAAGTGCTATGTTCACTTGTTGTTCAGAATTGCACATCAACATATCGGGAAAACTAACGTAATAAACTCTCACACTGCACCATATAGTTCAGAATGTCCTTTTTATGTTTAATTTGATGACTATTGTCTCACTTCAGTTGCATCATCCAGCATGTAGGTAATGTGGTGTCGTGCAGTATTTTACAGGTAAATTTGAAAACGGTAAAAAGATCAGAAACCAACACTTACTTCAGTGTTTCAAAGCAACTTCTGTCAGTAGACCAGCTGCAGGATCTCAACAGATGGTGAATACATGCAAAGAAAAACAGCCCTTGAGAAGAACTTTTAATAACACGACCATATAGAAAACTAATATATTTCTCGCTTAGGGGAGCTTTAGCACTGATGAGCATTTCTTGCTCAGACGGCTCCAAAATAAATCAAACCCCAAACCTCAGCCATTAGTGCTTTGCTGTAGTTAACGTGCCATAAAAGCAAGAACACTGGGCTGACTGACTCTATTGCTCTAATTGGAGGGTGAAAAAAATCTGCTTTAATAAAAGAACACTCTAGTCTCAAATGAAAGTCATTAAAAATAGCATGACAAGCGTTGTTAAAAAGCAGAATGGGGGGTTGTGTGTATGTGTGTTTTTGCTCATCCTAAAGCCCTCCAGAACCTGACAGATCAGATATCCTTATGTTTGGAATATGTGTGATAAGAGGTGACAAGAAACAGCAATTAGGATAATAAATAAAACGTGTTCTGCAATTAACTGTTGCTGTTAATCTTGCCATCTAAGCCAGTGATGGCAATTTCCCCCCGCTTCCTGTTCTGCACAGGCTTCAGTTCGTTTATGAGGTGGAAAGAAAACGACTGAGGAGTATGCAGATTTTAACAGAGAGCTGGATTGGTATTAGGACTGACACCCGTCAATCTGGCTGATATGTTGGCCTGAATGAGAGCGGAGCAGTGGACTTGGGGGGGAATAAGGAGGAGGTGGACAGGCAGGCAGAGCGAAAAGGGGGAGAAGCTGAAGAGAGGATGGAGAGAAATTCAATCTGAAGGAAGAGGAATAAGTAGCAGGGTTTGGAGTGAAAGATCAGAGACAATCCTCGACTAATAAAACAGGATTTGTGAGACGTAAAGAAGAAAGTTCAGGTTCAGGGGAGGGGAGTTATCATTGAAGAGAAATTTAAAACATTTTGTTCGTTTGTGACTGCCATCTTGAATTGGGCTGGTTCCAAAAGCAAATCAGTTCCAAAATGCATAATTGAGAGGGTGTCATGAGATATTTTACTAACAAGCAAACAAACACAGTTTACTCCAATAGATAATGGCAACATTTTCAACAAAGACTACAGTCTATTACAGCTCTGAATGTGTTGGGGATCAGTTTTAGCTACTACACCACTTCAGGCTTTGTAAAACTGATTTGAGTTGTAGACATTTTTATGTTTTTTAAGGTCATTTGTCTCTGGTAGCCATCTTGAATTGGACTACAAGATCACTTGGAGACTCACAACCATTGATTACTTTTTGCAAGTAAAAAAAAAAAAAACCTGTCTACTGGTTCATGAGGTACAGTAGTCCCTCGTTCATTGCAGGGGATCTGCACCCTGAAGATCCACGATAAATGAAAAGCTGCCAAGTAGGAATATTAGTACAAGTAGTAGTTTATTTTATATATATATATATATATATATAT
>NC_056506.1:45034171-45042853 GCF_014905685.2 Nematolebias whitei | reverse complement strand
GATAGATAGATAGATAGATAGATAGATAGATAGATAGATAGATAGATACATTAGGGCTGGGCAAAGAGTGAAAGTTTTAATCACGATTAATCTCATTACTATGTGCAAAATTAAATTATGACTTAAAGATGTTTAGAACATTTATAAGGTCCTGTTTTATATACATTTTATATTTTTTTTAATATTGTGTGTCTGTGTATGTTCATAAATGCTGATGAGAGAAATTAAGGAAGAAAATGAAACTTAACAGTATTAACACACATGAACAAAATTGTCGGCGTTTTTAATTTGCTGCGTTACCCCATTAATATATATATACACACATATACATATGTACATACATATATTCATATATATTAAGGAGTTTTAAACCCTTTCCACACTCTTGTAATATTCTAAACAGTGTTTCTAAACTCTAAAGTTCTAAAAGAGCGTATAATGTCATGATCTCAGCTCCCTAGCTGCCTCCTCTGCTTGCAAGCGCTCTTGGCCACGCCCACTTCTCCGCTCTGCACAGAGAACAGCTGATCAGCTGCAGCAGGAAGTGTATCCTGCAGTGTGGGCTGCACAAAGGTGCAGGAGGTGCTAAATTATTTTAAATAATTTATTTTAAATAAAAATTCCATGCCGATCGTGTGGCTCATCCATCAATCAGCCAATTGTGTGTCATGTCCAATCTTACTTTGAAAATCCGCGATAGAGCGAGTCTGCGATAAACGAACCGCGAAGTAGCGAGGGACTGCTGTATTTGATAATAGACACCCAAATGTCCAAATAGAAAATGTATTTGAACAATATTGTTCAAGTAAATTTGGGAAAATGAGGACATATTTGTAAATTAACAAAGGAGGACAACAAGTGAAGATTATGGTCAAATAGGGAGGTGGAGACATTCCAAAACCCTTTTGAGAGATGGGGAAAGGGTGATGGGACAAAGAGGGACAGAAGAAGACAAAGCACTTTAGAAAATTGTCAAATTTTTGTCTAAAATTCAAATGCAAAAATGACAGAAATGCTGATAAGATCAAAGAAAGTGACTCATATTTGGAGACGGCAACATGCATAAGGAAGAGGAATGAATCATGTGAAGATGAAGAGAAATTAGAAGGACACGAAGACACTAACGAAGAAGGAGCCGCAGAATACAGAATGTGGATGAGGTTTTGTGGATGTGAGGTAAATATGCGCGCTAACAGGATTGAAGGGGGAGAAAAGCAGGGTTGGGGAGCAGAGATTTATGTTTGGAGAGGGTTGCAGCAGAGGGAGCAGAGGGAAACAGCCAGCCCTATTATAGATGGGGCTCTCATGGGAGAGCTGGGCCTGTAGTTTTCCAGGCATTTCCAGAATATTTTGCTGCTGCTCAGAGCAGCACGCTGCATTGCACAAAGCGCCGCCCTCGACCCAAGTCCTCAGCCCTCCAAGGATAAATAAAGTGGGCCTCCTTTCTCTGCATGAGTATTCAATAAAAGTGATAAAAGGCTGGAAGTAACCCCTCTCAGCTCTTTTGGAAGAGAATGTGAGAAACCAAACTGGCCACCCTCTCCAAGGAGAAGCTTTCAAAGAAATGCAGACATCAAACGTAAAGGTGCAAAAAAACCTACAAAAGTGCTTCTACGAGGAAAAACGCCAACGAAAAAGAAGCTGCGAGATCAAATAAGCTGAACGTAGAGGTGGTTTATGTTCCTGCTTTCCTCTGTGTGTCTCTGTTTCTTTGTCTGCAAGTGTTTTCTCTTACTCGCTGCCTGAGAAACCCCTGTGTGTGTGTGCGTGTGTGTGTGTGCGTGGAGGTGAGAGAGAACAATTGAATGGGCCTCCCACATAAAATCCATTCAGAGACATCTTGAGGAATAAGAATGAGAAATTGTCCAGCGCATTGAATTTAATCAATCTGATCCATTACAAGATCACTATCACAAGGTTTTCCCTTTTGTCTTAGCCTGGGATTATGCATGCTGCTGGCTAAGTGTTTGTGTGAATGTGTGTGTATGTGCGCACCTTATGTAACAGTGTAAGGCCGTTTCACACACAATCGATGGCGCAATTAGTCATTAACGTGAGTGCTTAGCTGACAGATTACTCACATTTTACATTTCCAGCTTTTATAATTGATGATGGGGGTTAATTATTAGACTCCGTTGTGTTTTAGGAACCTATTTTTTGTGTTCCTCTCTCTGTGAAAATAATTACAACGATAATTAGAGTTACATGGAGGTGGTGCCAATATCCTGTGGACATTGTGTGAGAGGCGGGGCATGCCCTGGACAGGTCGCTGGTCCATCAAAGAGACATATAGAGACAAACAGGACCAACGTCTCGCACTCACACCCAGGGAGAATTCATTTACCAAATAATGCAACATGTATGTTATTGGACAGAGGGAGGAAATTGATGCATGCACAAGGAAGAGCAGTCAATTCTCCACTAGTGCATTGTTGTTCCACCCTGGATGTTTAAAATACTTCAGCATGTTGTTTAAAACCTTGAATTTTACACATCAAAATGAGTTCAAAACAGATAAAAAAACATGCATGTTAGTCTGCCTTCAGGCCCAGGCCTCCCTTGCAAAAGAGATCTGTGATCTCAGTGGGATTTGCTGGTTAAATAAAGGTTAATAATAACTCGGCAGATTTTTTTTAATCAACATTGTGAAAAAATAGAACAAAGTCTCATTTTAGTTATTGTTTTTTAACAATGACTTTATTAAACCTGAAAGTTTTGGCAAAAGTAAATGCATTTCTAATACATCAATACATGTCAGTAGATTGGCCGATTTCTGAACACTTAAAAAAATTAAGGACCAAAATGGATGAAAAATTTATCCAAACCAAGAAAATGGAGAAGCTTGCTTCCAATTGCAGATGTTGGTGAACTTACTGTCTATCTTCAAACTTGATGCTTTTCTGAATGTGATTTTTAAGCTTTTTTGCGTAAAATGATGTTTTTAATCACTGGACTTTGTTGCTTGTACTTTTTTCATACACCGTATTTTTCGGATTATAAGGCGCATTAAGCGAAACGAAACAGTCAGATAAGTCAAACTTTGCTCAACTCATTCACTACAACTCTCAACATTGTTCAGTTGTACCACATAAAATCAGTTTGAGGTCAGCAAGCGCAACCAGAATTAATAAATAAGGCGCATTAGATTATAAGGCTCACTGTCGATTTTTGAGAAAATTAAAGGATTTTAAGTGCGCCTTATAGTCCGACAAATACGGTAATTGACTATATACACAGAATATTTGGTAAAAGACAGAGCATCTGAATCTTAAAACTGAAGCAGAGCACCTTGTGCTGCCTCTGACCCTTCTTAAATCACTCAGGGATTTGGCTCACGTCCAGCATAGAAGTGAACTTTTAGAAATGAACCAAAAGAGGCGTGGAACAGAACTCAGCTGTGTAAATGTAGAGCACTACACTTTAAAGGTAAAACGGACGTCTTCCTCAAACCAGCTTAAACATTTGACAAACTAATTCTGTGTAGCATTTCTCTTTGCAGTTAACCATTTTTTTCTAAAAACTTTGCACACCATTTTTGATTTTCCCAATAATTACTTTGTTTATTGATGTTTAAGCTTTTGAATCCCACAGCTGGGGGGTCGCACTAACAGTATGTCATCGCTCCATCACGTTATTGAGCCTCAAAGGCAACCTATCCACATCATGTCATGTCTGTTGCTAATGGCAACACAAAGGATCATCAGTGGTGGTTTGGCTCTGTGTGAGCAGATGAGCACAAATGAACACAGCAACATTAAACAGATCAGCAGCAACATTAAAGAGATCAGCAGCAACATGAAACAGATCAGCAGCAACATGATGTGATTTGTCACAGTGATTATTCTGGTTAGAGATTCATGAGTCTAACAGCCTCAGGGTAGAAGCTGTTCCTCAGTCTAGTGGTTCTACACTTAATGCTCCTCAACCTCCTTCCTGAGGGGAGCGAGGCAAAAAGTGTGTGTGCTGGGTGAGTGGGGTCCTTCATGATGCAGGTGGCCCTCTTTCTGCATCTGGAGGTGTAGATGTCTGTGATGGTGGAGAGACTGACTCCAACATCTTCTGTGCAGCCTTCACCACTCTCTGCAAAGTTTTTCTTTCTGCAGCTGTGCAGCCTCCATGCCACATGTTGATGCTGGAGCACAGGATGCTCTCCACTGCACACCTGTAGAAGGAGGTGAGGACTGAGCTTCCCAGACCAGCTCGCCTTGGAAAGGCTTTTAAGTGTGCCTTATAGCCTGAAAACTGATCATGTGCTCTTTATACAAAAAGAAAGTTTGAAAAGCAAAAACATAAAAAAAAACCTCCAGTACTGCACATACGTTTGCTCCAAAATGGAAATGCATGGTCCATTCAAAGCCTAATTTTGTGTTCAAAATAAATCTGGTTCTGAATGTGACACAGGTTTATTTAAAATCAAGACAAAAAATGTATTTATCTAAAAGAAAACATTTAAGTATTAACATTAAACACATTTCACTTGCTCCCATTTCTCCTTCCAGTCTTTGCATTATTTCCAAACTATAACTCTCTTATCAGAATGCAGACTGGTGTAACCAAATGGATTTATTGCGTGGGCACAACAGCTCCTCTTATTATTTCTGCTTTTTTTGATGTCTCCGTGTATCTCTCTATCCTTTTAATCTGTTCCTTTGGTGGATTTTAAATGGTGATAAAGAGAAGCAGCAGCAATTTAAAGATGGAGATGGACAACATGATTACAGATGATGAAAGCTGGGATCCATCACCACCCACTCTGTTTGCGTTTCCGTCCTCCCTCCTTCTGTCTGTCTGTCGGACTCCTCCTCGTCTCCCTGCTCCTGTGTTTTAATGTAAGTCGATAACCATCAGGAAGTGATAACACCCCAGCTCCTTTTTACTCAGGGAGGCTTTATGAGGAGAAGGGAGAGGGAGGCGAGAGCAGGGTTGTAGTTATGGGTGTGCAGCAGTGGGAGATGACACTATCTCCCCCCGGTGAAGCCTGTTCCCCTCGGGCGCAGAAGAGATAAGCTCTAAGTTCTCAGCGGTGGCGGCGAAGAGGGCGCGGTGACGTCACGCCACTCGTCTCCTGCCTCAGTGGCAATAAATGAAGTTGTGGCGTCACAGGTGGAGATTATGTCAGGAGGGAATTTGTCATTGTTGCAGGAAGATTAAAGAGGGCCTCTGTTTTTTCTGTATCTGACTCCACAAGGAGCAGAGGCCCACCTCGCTGTTTGTTGTCACGGTTGTTTGCAGAAGGGTGTCTCTGAAGCAAACATATTAACTTGTCATATTCTGAGAAATGCAGGTGTTACTAATAATATTAACACGACTATTCAGCCATGACAGTGTGACAGTGAGTCAACAAGGGCCTGGAAACTGAAGCAGCTAATTGAAATTCTGTCATGGCTAATTTTATTATTCATATCTGCGCTTTCTGCTGTGAGATGTCAAAATATCTTCCAATAAAAAGGCCTAATGCAGGCTGTGATTGCTTTTTCTTCTTCTTCTTCTTTTTAAGGGAAAGACATAAATTTCTTGTGCGTGTGTGTGAATCCCCGATAAGCAGCGAGGGCCAAAGGAAAATAAAAGCGTAGGCCTGTTTGCTTGTGATTGAGGCGCAGCATCAGAGGGTGAAGGAGGGAAACGGGCATGATGGGGGGGTGTGGAGAAGAAGATAAAAAGGAGAGGAAGTGAAAGCGCACTGCTGGGGGAGAGCGAGAGGAAAAAGATAATTTCTTAGTTCTTCTTTTAAATAAGTCTGTTTCTATAGCAACCAGCCACTGGAGAGAGGGAGAGAGGGGAAAGTGGGGGTGCACCAGAGAGACGAGGGAAGGATGGAGTGAGAGAGTTGCCATGGCAACGGAAGAAGAAGAATAACTTAAAAGACAAATGGGAGGACAGGTAAAAAGAAATCAAAGTGAAAGAGGAGCAGCTTTGCAGAAACCAGGTAATTATTTTGTTTTGAGCAAAGTGACTCAAAACTATATTTTTTTTAATTACATTTTAAAAAGAGGTTTTTGAAAATTTAACCTGGAGACAGAATGGTGAAAAAGTGAAATCTTTCATAAGCAAAATCAAATATTTCAGATCACTTCGGCTGTAAATTTTACATTTATCAATTGGACTTTTGTTCTCAAGTGACAAAAACAAAATAATAAAATTGTCTAAATCTGTTGAGAAAAGTCTGAATGATCAACTCTGGCAAAGATTTCCAACTGAACCTCTCAAGAGTAAAACACTGCTCTGCAGGTCTTATTCTTTAACTTCCCAATAAAAAAATAAATATATTTGTCAATATTGTTTTTGGACAAAAGCACTAAGGGCTGGCATATGATGCTTTTGAAATTTTATTTCTCTATTATGTTCAAATATAACAGCCACACCTGACTGACCCGTTCAATGCTCGTGAAACATCACATTTTTACTGTATGTTGTACATCCTGGTAACGGTAGCAACTCTTCTTCTTTGTTTTTTTCTGATTTTACAGGTTTTCTCTTGTACTGCTTCATATCAAACTTACAAAACTGAACGAGGAAAGATTTGTAGTAATGAAACATCCAAATTAAAATGATTGAAAATCCCATCATCATGAAGATAATAGCAATAAAGACCATGGCCAGCAATCCATTACTTCAGAGGTTCTTTTTTATTCCTGGCGAGAAAGAAAGCCATTAAACGTACTTCTCTGAGTTGTTACAGCTTGATGCAGCTTCAAGTCACGGTGTTCCTCGTGTATTTTTGTCTATTTCCATCAATAAGATACGGATAAACTTCTCTTTGTTGATATTCAGCTTGCCAAAGCTGCAAACTCTGATGTGTGCAGATGCTGATCAAGGAGATGGTTTTGGATAAAAGACAAGGAGCAAACATCAGGATAAAAAAATAAACCCAAAGTTGAGAACCCCAAAATATAAAATAAAATGGTACCAATTAATAATTAGACCCCCCCCCCCCCCCCTCTTACAGACGCTAATAAATAGTTCATAGATACATTATTAATTTCTCTATAAACACTTTATAAATCATTAATAATAGTTTATCAGGCATTAATTAAGGGTGACAGAGACAAAACTGACTAATTTCTGTCACCATAATTTTAATCTATTGTTGTTATATTAAACATTTCAGACTAAGTTACTACTTTGTAACCACAATAAGCATTTATAAACCTATTTTTTTAGCATATAATGTTTTACTTTATCACTGCATTATAAGTAACTAATATTATATCCTAAAATAATGTGTTTACAAATGCTTATTGTGCTTATAATGTAGTAACTTAGTGTGAAATATTTAATACAACAACTCTAGATGAAATATAGGTGAACAGATTTGGCTCACTATTTGGCAAGAAACTGGTCAGTTTTGTCTCTCTATCACCCTTAATTAATGCATAATAAACAGTTATTAATGATTTATACTGTGTTTATAGAGGAATTACCAGTAATAATGTATCTATAAACGATTTATTAGTCATCCATAAGGGGAGCCTTATTATAAAATAAAAGAAATAAAACATGTTTGGATGCTGTTTTGCAGGTGAGAAGTCCGCTACTCACTCTCTCTTTGTGAACATCATGTTCACAAAGTATTCTCTGCAGCTGGTGCCACAACACGTTAGCAGGGACTACATTTGACACCACGAGCAAATGCTCTGGCAACATCCTGTTGTGAAATGGCAACAGTCCACAATGGAAGTCAGCAGAGTCACCAGACTCCATAGTTTCCTTTCTGAGAACGATTTGACACCACCGCGTTCACACGTTTGCTCTTGCTTGCTGTGTTGTACTTAAAACACCAAACATGCGTGGTTAGGATTTGGAAAAATGTGCCAATTTGAGTGTAAGACAATCTGTGCCAACTTGGGTGCAAACACTGCACACACTCAATGGATCTGAGGAAAGCATGAGAATGAGACCTGGCTCACCGCTCCACAGTGACAACAGCTGAGACTTAGTGACACTACACCGTGCAATCTGGGGTTGTCACGGATGAAACATGACCAGCTCAAAAGAACTATAGCGATAGTTTTTAGCATGAGTCAGAAATGATGGTCCTACGAGTCCTGCTATAGGACAGGTTTAATGTCAGCTGTTGGAACAATCATGTGATTATGATGGAGATTTAAGGCCACATTAAGAAAAAACAAATAAAGCCATAAATTTATGAGAATAAAGTTGAATAAAGTCTTAATATTATGAGAATAAAGTCATAAATACTGTTTTTTTGCAACTCTCATGTTTTGTTTTTGTTTGTTTTTCCACAAGTCGGATCCGCGACGCGACCTGTCAATCAATCCAGTAGGCGTGTCAGCAAATGACCAATCTGAAGCTGAATGAGTCGTATATTATCCAAACCCCAACACGATAACCTAGTTTACCACATTTTAACTGGTAAAATTAAGACTGTTGAGCAATTGGTTAAGTTACGGTGGAGGAGGAGAAGCCGCGGATCACCACTAACTGTGGTTGAACATTGTCACGTGTTAACTGTAAAATTAGTGTTCAGATGTTGTACACAGTGCTGGTGGAAATGTCCCATACTACTTTGCAGTTTGGTCAAACAAGGCTAATGCTAACAATGTTAATCAACAGTTATAATTCTGTTCAGCTTGTTTATTTTCATAATTTGCACATAGTGCAACTCTAAAGTTACCCATCCATCCATCCATCCATCCATCCATCCATCCATCCATCCATCCA